>NW_006400796.1:3144-4825 GCF_000299155.1 Elephantulus edwardii | reverse complement strand
GCTTCAGAATCCTTGCCTCCAAGGAGCAACCTGATTAAATCCTCTCCAGGACAAACCTGTTCATTTTCTTAACAGTCCATGTTATATTCAATACTCTTCTCCATCGCCACAGCTCAAAGTCATCAATTCTCCTTCTATCCTTCATTGTCACTGTCTAGCTCTCTGACACATAGACTAAAAGACATAGATCAAGTAATCCCAACAGAACAAGGGCATATTAGATGATTTAGAATCAGGAAAGTTGCGTGGTAGAGTTATATCTTTGTACTATGCTTATTCTATGCTGAGCAAATCTATGAAGCTGAACTATATAAAGAAGAATGAGTCATTAGAACTGGAGGAACTCTCATTAACAATCTGTAATATGCAGATGGCACAACTTTTCTTGCTGAAAGTAAAGAGGACTTGAAGTACGTATGAAAGATCAAAGACTATAGCCTTAGGCATATATTATACCTCAACATAAAGACAACAAAAATACTCAACACTGGATTACAAAGCAGCATCTTGATAAATAGTGAAAACATCAAAGTAAAGAACTTTATTTTATTTGAATTTATAATTAATGCCTATGGAATCAGGAATCAAATCAGTGTAAATCTGGAAAGGATAGAATTAATGAATGGGACCTTATAAAGGTTAAATCTCTGTGCTCATCAAAGACATTTTCCAACAGAGTCAAAAGAAAACCTGCTGACTGGGAAAAAATATTTGGCAATATCATTTCAGACAAGGGTTTCATATCAAAAGCTTACAAAATCCTATAAGGCCTCCACAAGAAAAATACTGATAAACCAATTACAAAATGGGCAAAAGATATGGAAAGAATTTTCACAGAGGAAGATATTCAGATAGACAACAGACACATGGAGAAATGCTCAAAATCACTGGCAATATGAGAGGTGCAAATTAAAAACAATGAGATATCATCTCACTCTAGTCACAATAGCAACGTTTAACAGGACAGCAAGTAATAAATGTTGGAGAGGATGGGAAAAGATAGGAACTTTTATACATTGTTGGTGGGATTGCAAAATGGTACAACCACTCTAGAAGGAAGTTTGGCACTTCCTCAAAAAGCTGAACATAGAGCCCTGATGGACCAGCAGCCCTGATGGACTGCAGCCCTGAACAATGAGACGTGGCAGCAAAATGGACAGCTAGAGGATGCGGGCAGAGAGCAGTACTACATGGTGGAGAGCAGCGCATCATGGGCAGAGAGCAACTCAGGCAGTCTGATGTGCTGAGGACTGGTGATTTGGAAGCTTAACATCTGTGAATGGACCTCCAGCACTGAACCCTGGGCAACGCCTAAGCCCCACCCCCCACCCCACCCCACCACAGCCTCGAGATTCTCACCACTGGGCCAATTGGCAGCATCAAGATAGATGGTGAAGAGATTGAGATTGTTTGGGAGCTCTAGTGGCCTAGTGGCAGGAAGATGCACTGCAATCCCAGAGGTACGCCGCTCGAATCCACCAGATGCTGTACTGGAGAAGGAGGGACAGTCTCCTCCTGTACCAGTCAGATCTGATTTGATGGTACATGCACACACACCATAAAAAAGAGAGAGGGAGATTGAGATTGTTAACCGCTTTAGTTTACTTGGCTCCACAGTCAACACTCTCGGCACCAGTAGCCAGGAAATTAAAAGATGTATTGCAATGGGAAAATCTGCAGT
>NW_006400796.1:0-2464 GCF_000299155.1 Elephantulus edwardii | reverse complement strand
AGACTCAAGAAAGAAGAAAACATAAGAATAATGTGGGACACCATCAAGAGAAAGAACATGAGCATCATTAGAATCCCAGAACAGGAAAAAGCAAGTAAAGGCACCAAAAGAGTTGTAGAAGAATTACTAGAGGAAAACTTCCTAGGCATAATGAAGAATAAGAGAATATATATTCAAGAAGCTCAGCGAACACCATGTAGACTAGACCCCAAAAGAAAAATACCAAGGCATATCATATTTAAATTTGTCAGAACCAAAGATAAGGAGAGAATCCTGAAAGCAGCAAGGGAGAAACAATGAGTAACTTATGAGGGAGAGCAGATATGATTAAATGCCAATTTCTCAGCAGAAACCATGCAAGCAAGAAGAGAGTGCAAGGACATATATCAAACACTCAAAGAACACAGCTGTCAACAAAGAATACTGTACCCAGAAAAATTATCCACCCAATATGAAGGAGAGATCAAGATATTCCCAGAAAAGCAGAACCTAAAAGAGTGTGTAAAAAGAAGACCAACATTGCAGGAAAGACTTAAAGATGTCCTTCTTACAGAGGTACCATAGAAAATAGCATGGACCAAAGTAACTAGCAACAACACCAAAAAGAATGCAACACAATGATAGCAATAAAACCTTTCCTCTCAATAATCACACACAATGTGAATGGTTTAAATGCACTGCTGAAGAGAAAAAGAGTTAACAGATTGGATTTAAAAAAAAACAAACCAAAATCCATCAATGTGTTGCCTACAAGAGACACACCTGAAAAATTAAGAGAAAGAAAGACTAAAAATTAAAGGATGGGACAAAATATACCAAGCAAATGGCAACCAGAAAAAAAGCATAAGTAGTGATATTAATCTCTGATAAAATGTCAATGTAAACACCATCACAAAGGACAAGGAAGGTCACTACATAATGCTGAAAGGGTCAATAGAACAAGAGGACATAACAATAATAAATATCTATGCACCAAATGAAAGACCTGCAAAATACATAAACATTAACAAAACTGAAAAAGGAAATAGACCACCCTACTATAGTACTTGGAGACTTCAATACACCCCTGAGATACTGAAGAATTAAACCAATAAACCAACCTGACCTCATGGATATTTATTTATAGGCTAATGCACCCCCCAAAAGCACAGTGTACTTTCTTTTCCAATGTGCATGGAATGTTCTCCAGAATAGAACACATTCTAGGTCACAATGCAAGCATCAATAAATTAAAAAAACATAGAAATAATACAAAGTGTCTTTTCAGACCATAATGCTACAAAATTAGAAATTATAACAAGAAGATAAAGGAGAAAAACCATACATTTGGATGTTCAACAACACCTTACTTGAAAATGACTGGGTACTAGAAGAAATAAAAAATGAAATTAAAAACTTTCTTAAATGACAATGAAAGCACCACTTACCAAAATTTGTATCAATAAACACATCAAAAGGCAGGAAAAATTGACCTTTGACTCTCTAACCCAACATCTCCATCAAATTGGAAAATAACAGCAAGAAAACCTAACACCTTCTAAAAAACCTGAAATTATAAAAATTATAGCAGAAATAAATGAAATAGAAAACCGAAAAACAATTGAAAGTATCAACAAAACTAGGAGTTGGTTCTTTGAAAAGGTCAATAAAATCAACAAACCATTAGCAGAACTCAGAAAAGAAAAGAAGGAGAAGACACAATCCAAATAAGAGATGAATCAGGCAGCATCACAATAGAACCAAATAAAATAAAAAAGCTAACATTAGAGTACTATGAAAAACTATACTCAAACAAATATGAAAACCTAGAGGAAATGGACAAATACTTAGAAATGCACAACTAACCTAAACTGACACAACCTGAAATTGAACATCTGAACAGATCCATTACAAAAGAAGAAATTGAAAAGGTAATAAAACAACTTCCAACCAAAAAAAAGTCCTGGACCAGATGGTTTTACAAGTGAATTTTATCACACATTCAGAGAAGAAATGTCACCAATCCTACATAAACTATTTCAGAAAATAGAAAAAAGATGGAATTCTCCCAGACTCATTCTATGAAGCCAACATATCCTTGATAACAAAGCCAGAAATGGCACCACCACAATATAAAACTATAGGTCAATATCTCTTATGAATATAGATGCAAAAATCCTGAATAAAATCCTGGCCAATAGAATCCAATGATACATCAAAGAAATAATTCACCATGACCAAGTGGAATTCATAACAGGTATGCAAGGATGGTTCAACATAAGGAAAACAATGTTATTCATCATATTACAAAGGAAAGAACAAGGAACACATGATCCTATCAATTCATGCAGAAAAGGCCTTTTACAAAATCCAACACCCCTTCCTGATTTAAACACTGAACAAAATAAGATTAGAGGAGAATTTCTTCAACATAGTAAAAAGTATTTACACAAACCCAAGAGTCAAAATTGTTTTCAGTGGAGAG
>NW_006400795.1:15135-15670 GCF_000299155.1 Elephantulus edwardii | reverse complement strand
TTGTCAAAGGCCTTTTCTGCATCAATTGATAGGACCATGTGGTTCTTGTTCTTTGCTTTGTTAAAATGATGAATTACACTGACTAATTTTCTTTTCTTTCTTTATTTTTTTACAGAAGTTTTGGATTTCCATTCATTCATTGGCACAATTTTCTCCCTGCCCACCCCTCCCCACCAGCTCGCTTCCCCCTGCGAAGAGAGGGGGGAAAAATTCCTTCGTTAGGATACAATTCCCACGTCCCTTCCCCTCACCCCACACCCTGAGTACACTTCTCTATGCAACCTTAATTCTGGATTCCTGTGCTAACAATAATACTCAATCAGACCATTCTAGCATACCTGTTAAGAATCCCACTTGGTCAGGGTGACTTTTTTTTTTTTTTAATGTATTGTTGGATTCTATTGACCAGGATTTTTGTTTCAATGTTCATGAGAGAAAACAAGGATATGTTTGGAAGAATCCCATTACTTTCTATTTTCTGAAATAATTTAATGTAAAATTGGTAAAAGTTCTCTGAATGTTTGATAAAATTCAC
>NW_006400795.1:13133-13617 GCF_000299155.1 Elephantulus edwardii | reverse complement strand
CATTCACATTCAGTGTAATTGTTGAGAGACAAGATTTTATTGCTATCTTTTTGCCGAGTTCTTTTTGGTGCTGTTTGTGAAGCTGTTGTTTGCACAGAGCTAGAGAATATGGCATGGTTTAAAATGGAAAGGTGTGTCAGGGATGTATCTCTTCTCCATACCTATTGAACCTGTATACTGAGAAAGTAATTTGAAAAGTTGCAGTTTATGAAGAAGAAAAGTAATTAATATTAAAGAAAGGCTCATCATCAACTTGTATTTATGCAGATAGCACAATTTTGCTTGCTGATGTGAGGATGACTTGAAAAGTTTGCTGCTAAAGATTGAAGACTACAGCCTTCAAAATGGATTATATCTCAAAATAAAAAAAAGTACAAAATCTTCATCACTGGGCCAACAAGCAACATTATGATAGAAGCAAAAAGATTGAAATTGTGAAATATTTATTCTTGCTTGGATCCATAATCAATACTCTTGATACTAG
>NW_006400795.1:7631-11358 GCF_000299155.1 Elephantulus edwardii | reverse complement strand
GAGACTGTCTTAGGACAGGGCTTCAGAGCTGCTGTACATAGGGTTGCTATGGGTCACAGGCAAATCGATAGCACATAACAACAATGATAAGTCATAGTCACCTGGACAGCTCTTAACAACAACGCAGCATAACATGGTCCAAACTCTGTAGCTGGGCATACAAGATTCTTCATGATATGATTACACCTCTATTTCTTTTATTCCTTTATTCCAAGTATTCTACTCTCTCCCTTTCCAGGAATAGTGTTAGGCCAATAGGATACCTCACAGGCAGGAGAAGGCAGGGCACGTTTGAAAGGAACCAGCCTATCACTAAACAAGCTAATTAGGCCAAAACTGAGGGCACCACACAGGAATGGGGATGCAGGGGACAGTTGATAAGAAACCTGTAGCCAATGGACTACCCTAAGGTAGTCCAAATTGAGTGGCCAATAGTAACCTTTCTCTTATGTAATAGAAAGAATCACTCCCAAGAGCACCAGGACAGTTTAAAATCACCAGGGAGATTGACATGTTGGGATCCAGCAGACCATTTTATATCAAAACACTTGATATTCCTTACTTCTCTCCCTTTTCCTCCATGGGACAGATGTATATACAGCACCACTCTTCTAATTTACATGTATTTCCTCACATCCTACAAAGATTAGAATCTTCTCCACTCACAGAGGGAGACCTATTTGCCTTTCAAATGTACTGTGTTTAATAAACTCTGTAGCTGGTCTTCCAAATTCCTAACTTGTCTGCCTTCTTCCTCCTAAGCTTTGAGTCACACATTCTCTTTCTCCCTTGTTCTCCCCTATATCCTTCTTCTTGATTCGATTCTTCACCAAGGAAGGTGAGACCAAGGTCTTGTCCTAATTGCCTTGCCAAGTTAATAATCTTACTTTCCCAGTTTCCAACCATACCATGGCCTTTTATGGTATTTCACTGGAGAAAAGTTCTGAATGTCTCATGGACTGCCACAGAATAAACAAGTCTGTCTTGGAGGATGCCTTTGAGGCAAGGGTGGTGAAACTTCGTTCTGCATATTTTAGACATAGTTTTAGAATGGGCTAGTCCTTGGAAAAAGACATCATACTGGGAAAAGTGGAAGATCAGAGAAAGAGAGGAAAAACCCTCTACAAAATGAATTAATACAGTGTCTATAATAATAGGATCGAGTATAGCAGGGATGGTGAGAATGGCACAGGGCAATGTGCAGTTCTGATCTCTTGTTCATAGGGTCACTATGAGTCCTAGCCAACTTGATGGCACCTAACAACATTTTTCCCTAGAATAGCCTTCTTTGTCTAGCCTAAAACCTGTTGTCATCAATTCAGGGTTGACTCATGGTGATTCCATATGTGTCAGAGTAGCCCATTGTTTTGTAGGGCTTTCAATAGTTGGGATTTTTTAAAATTAATTTTTAAAATTATTTATTGATTTGTATACAACCATTCGTATACCCTGCTTCATGCATGTACTTTGTGTTTTTATACAGTCATTCATATATTTTATATAATTAACTACCATTGACCTATGTCTATTATCACCCTGTCTTTTAAACTCTTGGTTATTCCCTCTCCTACCACTAACCTCTGCTATTCTAGTGACCTTTTACCCCTTTTCCTTTGTCTGCCCATGTCCCCCCTCTCCATTTTGAACATTTATACATATTTTGCACAGTTATCCTCCTAGTTTCAGAATAGTGGTCTTATGCAGTGTCTGTCCTTATGTAACAGAGTTTTATTACTCAGCATGAACCTTTTTAAACATAGTATCTCTTATCTCTGAGCAAGCTGATTGGTCATTTGGATTAAGTTAACAATCAGCTGTGGGGTGGGTGGGCTGGAATCCTCTTGTTTTAATCAATCAGGACCTGGTGGGCAATCCTTTGTAGTCAGCTGGGCCCGGACTAAGAGTTTGAGCACTCCTGTGTGAAGTAGTTGGATTCTGGAAAATAGGTTGTTTATATTTCATTGAAAGTCTGGCGTTAATTGTGTATGGGGAGAACATAGTTCTAAGTAGCACAGCACTTGTCTGTCAGTTTGCTATACTGAGATAACTTGGGGTCAGTGGGATATTGAAAACTGTGCTACTGGTGTGTCAAATGCCATAAGGGTTACCCATGGTAGACAGATTTTGGTAGAGTTCCCAGATTAAGACAGAGTAGAAAGCAGGATTGGCATCTAATTCTTAAATAGCGGGCCTCTGAAAACCCTATGAACACTAGAGGAATGATTCTGGGGAAAGTGGAGGGTCTGTGAAGAAGAGGAAGACCATCAACCAGGTAGATTGACACAGTGACTGCCACAATGGGCTGTTGTGTGTCAGGAAGTATAAGGATGGCACAGGATAGAACAAGGTTCAGATCTTCTGTTCATAGGGTTGCTATAAATAATACTCAACTTAATGGCACCAACAAAACAATAACATTGTAAATGATTCTGCTTTCTCAGCTTCCTTTTTTGAATTCTGTTTGTTATCAAAGAGGAATCCCACTGACTTTTGGATATTCATCTTGTATCCTGCCACCCTACAAAACTAGTCCACTGGCATCCACTTCCTAAATGACTTGCCTCTGGAAACTCTATGAACTATGATAAATGTTGATAATTGTAGAGGGGCTTCAGGCCTTTTGTTCATAGGGTTACTAAGAGTCATGGTCAACTCGAAGGC
The DNA here is from genome assembly GCF_000299155.1 of Elephantulus edwardii. Taxonomy (NCBI): domain Eukaryota; kingdom Metazoa; phylum Chordata; class Mammalia; order Macroscelidea; family Macroscelididae; genus Elephantulus; species Elephantulus edwardii. Next base: position 8,697 of record NW_006400795.1, on the reverse strand, counting down.
AATCAACAACATCTCTTAACAGTTCTTTTGTTAAGCCCTTGGGATTTTCTGTGTGGACTATCATATCATCTGCATATATTGTTGGTGTTGTTACTATTGTTATGTGCCATTAAGTCACCTGTGACCCATAGTGACCATATGTACAGCAGCTCTGAACCCTGCCCTGGCCTGAGCCAGTCTCACTAATTCCAACATACTAACCCCCATTGCCACAGCTATTATATCAATCCATCTCATCCAGGGTCTTCCTCTTCTGTGCTGTCTCTCCACCCTTCTGAGCATGATGTCCTGCTATAAGGACTGGTGACAGTTTACAGTTAATCATCTCTTTGTCAATCTGGATACCTTTTGTTTCCTTCTCTTGTTGTTGTATTTCCCTAGCAAGTACTTCCAATATAAAACAGAATAGAAGTGGTGACAGTGGCATCCTTGTCCAGGTCCTGTTGACAAGGAAAATGCTTTTTATCTTTCTCCATTGAGAATTATATTGGCTCTTGGTTTTCTCCATTGAGAATTATATTGGCTCTTGGTTTTACATACGCACTTTTTACTGTGTTGAGAGAATATTATAGCTAATGTCAGATGGATTTTGGCTGAGAGCAGAGAATACCAGAAGAATGCCTATCTGTGCTTCATTGACTATGCAAAGGCTCTTGACTGTGGATCATAACAAGCTATGACTGACTTTGAGAATAATGGGAATCCCAGAATATGTGATTGTGCTTATGTGAAACCAAGAGACAATCATCAGAGCAGAGCAAGGAGACACTACACAGTTCAAAATCAAGAAGAGGGTCTGTCAGGGATGTATTTTGTCTCCATACCTTTTCAATCTGTATGCATAACAGAGCATCCGAGACTCTGGACTGTACAAGGAGGAATGTGGCATCAGAATTGGTGGAAGAGTTATCAACAACCTGCATTATGCAGATGATACAACCCTGCTTGTTGAAACTGAGGAGGACCTAAAGTGCTTGCTGCAGAAGGTCAGGGACTGCAGCCTTCAATACGGATTGAAGCTCAACATCAAGAAAATGAAGATTCTCACCACTAGGCCAATTGGCAG
>NW_006400795.1:0-6101 GCF_000299155.1 Elephantulus edwardii | reverse complement strand
TAAATATAAATGTATTCTCTTACAATTTAGGAGGTGAGAAATTAAAATTCAGGATGCCAAGTTTTTATGAATGCCCAAGGCACTCTCTCTCTCTCTTTTGGTACGGGGGAAAATACTTTTTGGTACTGGTTCTTGTTTCCCTCAGCACCTATAAGAATGGTATTCTTGGAGATCTCTGTGTGGCTTTGTCTTGCTTGGTGTCAAGTGATCTCCATGTTCTTTCCTGGTGCAGGTACGAGTCCAAAATGATGCTCAGCACTGCCAATGATTATTTCTTAGTGGTACTGATGCAGCCTCTATCAGTTTGCTTTCCTTTCCTTTTAATCTCCACAGAATTTAACATCATTTTTCCTCACTGTTTCATTCCCAGAATAGTAAATCATATGATTTTCTTTTTTCAAAGTGCATTTTGTCAGATTTATTGTGAGCATTTCCACAAATGAAGTATTTTAATCATTTGAGTTGTAACTAAATGTTTCTAAAAACTATCACATTATCAATTTTTCAAGGTACTGAGAAATAAAGAGTTAACATTTTATTGATTTAAAGATTAACCTTTGTTAAGCAAAGAAATGCTTTCATTTTTACCTAGTTATAGGAATAAAAGAGCTTTTGGCCTTAAGCATAACATGACCTTTTATTTTTTTCTATAGAAAAACACAAAATAAATCATGTGATTTTCTAATTTGAAGAGGCTCATGCTAGTTCACCTCAGCTTGCTAATGCCTAGTATGTCAATCTTTATGCATTCCTTTTGTTTATTTTTTTACCATAGCAAATTTTCCTACATTCCTATGTTCTGCTTTCCAATTATTAATGGATGTTTGCTGCTAATCTTCCTCATTTTTTAATATCATACAATTGTAGTGTTCTACTTCTAGTGCTATACTTAAATGTCTAACTATGTGACTGTGCACTATTGTTCATAAGGTTTTTGAAGGTTTATTACTTCAGAAGTGGAGGAGTACTCTTTTTTCTTAGTCTGTCTTAACCCAGGAGCTTCACTTTAGTACAGCAACTGACAAACAAGTGTTGTACCTATAAAAGCAGATCATAAACAAGGAACCACATATATATTTAAGCTATAAAGAGCAGCAACCTGAAAATCACTTCTCCCAATCAAGAAACTTACAGAGAAGTGAGTATATCCCTAAGAACAAACCCTAAGGTTAAACAAACATACAGATATCATGGCACTGGTGGTAGGGGTTCCCTCAGAGCTGACAACAAATGGTTCAGAATGACTTCATAATTTAAAAAGTCCACTTCAAGATCTATCCTGAAGGTCAATGATATGAGCTACAGGATACTATCTATGTGTATACAAGGAAGACATTATTATTCAAGCATATGATCCAGTAGCTAGAAAGGAGGCAATTGGGAATTTCTACCAACTTTTGCGGTCTGAAATTTACCAGACATGCAATCAGTATGCATTAGTAATAATACTTGGTGACTGAAATTCTAAAGCTGGAAATAATAAAGAAGGAGTGCTGGTTGGAAAATATGGACTTGGTGGCTGAAATGAGTCTGGAGAACAAATGCTGGAAATTTGTACCTTTTTAAGAAACGCAAATGGTGACTATACACCTGGAGCTCACATGACTGGCTGCACAAAAGTTAGAATGACTATACTATATCTATGAAAAGGGTTGTTAGAGAGGCTTACTATCAACAATCAAAACTAAAGAAAATGCTTATTGTTGAATAGATTATCAATTAGTCTATCAGTTTAGTCTACCCCACCTTAGCTTAAAAATAATCTCAAGGATAGGTTTGAGGTACCAGATAATTTATGTATGGGATGACATCAAGGATATCGTCCATGAAGAGAGCAAAAGGTATTTGCATACATAGAAAAGAAAGAAAATATCAAAATGGATGTCAGAGGAGTCTAAACATTACACTAAAGCATTGACAAGCCAAAGCAAAAAGATGCAGACGTGAAAGTGATGAACAGAACATTTTAAAGGGCAGATAGAGAATACAGAGAAAGATTCATCAACAACCTGTGTTATGCAGAGGACACATCTTACTTTCTGAACGTGAGGAAGACTTGAAACACTTGCTGCAGAAGATCAAAAACTACAGACTTTGATATGGATTACACCTAAACAACAAGAAAACAAATATTCTCACCACTGGGTTCATGATAGATGGAGAAAAGATTGAAATTGTCAATTACTTCATCTCACTTGGGTCCACAATGTACGTGCTTTGTAACAGTAGTCAAGAAATTAAAAGATGTATTATACTGAGAAGTCTACTATCAAGAACCTCTCCAAGTCCTGAAGTGAAATGATGTCAGTCTAAGGTGCAGTTGATTAAAACTATTGTCTTTTCAGTGAATAAAGATGATAGAAGATAATCTATGCCTTTGAGTTGTGGTGTGGGAGAAGAGTACTGAATAGCTCATGGACTGCTAAAATAACAAACAGTTAAGTCTTGGAGAAAGCGCAGCCAGATTGCTCCTTACAGCATACTTTGAACACATCTAGAAGAGACTGTTTCTTGGAAAGAGACGTTACGCTAGAAAAGGTGGAAGGTCAGTAAGAGAGAGAAAGACCACTAAAAAGATGGACTGGTTGTCTCTGTGACTTCAGCAATAGGCTCAAGTGTGTCAGAGATGAATGTGGTGTGAGAAAGAACACAATTCAGAACTGTTGCTAATGGGATCAGTGTGAGTCATACTCAACTCCTAACAGCAAATCACAATAACAACAATCTCCAGAGAGATTGAAGGTGTTTCAGGCTACACCCTAGGGAAACTTATATCTGTTAGGTGTTAGGACTGTGATGGAATTAAGGGAAAATGTATTCTACCCTTAATGTTTTTACAACTACTTAAGTTGTCAAACCTTAGGAGATCATAAAATACTTACTAAATTATGTCATTATATACATTTGTTTTGGGAAAACACAATTCAATCTATAAGTTTTATTACAGGTATGCCTCTGCTAATGTTTTTCAAGATTGGACAGATGCTTATGCTCACCGTTTAAAAATGCTTCATTGTTAGATAAAGCTCCCTCACAACCTCACTCCAATCTAGCCTTCCTTGTGGAGCTTTCTTTTTTTTTATTATTAAATTTTATTAGTTTTAATGAACATTTACAGGGATTTTGGGTTTTCATTCCTTCATTGCTGCACCATTCTCTCTACCCTCCTCCCCAGTTTGTTCTTCTTCCCCGCCATCCGAATGTCTGTTTTAATTGTCCAGTTGCCACAGTGCTTGTCAAAGTCAGTTCTGATTAATCTCCTTTGTCGGTGTGTCCTTTGCCATTCCCTATCACTCCTCCCTGAAAGAGACTTCAACCTGATTCATAAGGAAAAGGGGATGGCGTATTCTCTGAGCTTTCTAATACAAAGTTCTAATCGGATTGCTCTTGATCTAGACATAAGTACAATGGATATAATTAAATTCACTGTCATAGAAAATCACTATTGCTAGATTATTCCACTGATAAATGACTTCTTTTGAGATTTGAAAGAAACCCATGCCTTAACTTAACCTTTGATTTTAACACAACTCACACTTTACTAAATAAAATCACCCAAGAAGAGCTAGCTAAATAATTCTCCAAACTCTTATTATGTGTCCATAACAACTGTGAGATGGATTCATGTGGTTACATTCTTAAGTTCAGTTGTTCCATTTTGCTAAGGACTACTTAGCCACATTAGTATCATAGTCATCTGAAGATCTGTGGAATGCCTGATTGTGCATCAGTTATAATCTTACAAGCCACTGATTAATTTGTCATCAACAAGCTATTATGCTGCTACTCAAAGATAAAACAACAATAACAAGAAGCTCACATTATACTGGAGAAAACATACTGGTCATGTAATGTTGTTGTGTTCCCATGGATTTACAATCGTGCAAATGAAGAGGACAATATCTGCTTTCTGGAATCTTCCCTGCCCCCTTACAGTGTCTCTCTACTGACAACTACATTCTTATTGGTAAAGGAGTCTCTGTTGTGTGCTGTTGAGTTGGAACTGATGCATAGCTGACCCTCCAGCAGGATTTTAGAGTCAGTAAATCTTATGGGTGGAGATTGCCCATCCTTCTCCCATGGAGCAGCTGGTGAGTTCAAACTGCATACTTTTACATTAGCGACATAATTGCTTACCACTAAGCCATCATACTTCAACACGGATTGAAGTTCAACATCAAGAAGACAAAGATTCTCACCACTGAGCCAAGTGACAGCTCCATGATAGATGGAGAAGAAATTGAGGTTGTTAATAATTTCAGCTTGCTCGAGTTCACAATCAACATTTTTGGCACCAGCAGTCAAGAAATGAAAAGACGAATTGCTCTGAGTAAGGCTGATGTCAGGGACCTTCCAATAGTGCTGAAGAGCAATGATGTCAGTCTGGAGACTAAAGAATGTCTGATTCAGGCCATAGTCTTCACATTTGCTTCTTATGAATCACAGAGGTGGACAAAGACCAAACATGGCCAAAGAATTGGTCCTTTTGAATGGCGGTGTTACAGAAGAATATTAAATATACCACTCACTGTCAAAAGAGCAAAACAGGTCTGTCTTGGAGGAAGTGTTACTAGAGTGTTCCTTGGAGGCAGGGATCACTAAACTTTATCTCACTTATTTTAGCCATGTTTTCCTTTTAGAGAGATATGATGCTGGAATAGGGAGATGATTGTTAAAAGAGAAGACCCTCAAGGAAATGAATTGACTCAATAATTATCACAAAGGGTTTGAGCATTACAGAAATCTGAAATAGACAAGTTTCAGAGCTGTTGTTGATAGAGTTGCTATGAGTTGTAGTTGACTGGAAGGCACCTAACAACAAAAACATTTTGACACTTTACTCTTTGTGATACAAAGAAGTCCATTTGGCATTACAGTTTTTAGCGTTCTCCAGCAATCCAAGTATCTTTGTTTCTTATAACAGACAGACCATATTTAAATGTGTGCATCTTAATTCAGAGGAGTAGCAGAGACTATCCCTGGTTAGCCAACTTCAGAAAGGGTAAGGCATGATTCACTAATTATGACTATCCCAGGAATAAATCAATCATGACTGTACAACAGGCCAACACAGATATGGTTAGGGCTTTCTAGATTATTGAAAGAATGCACTTTTGTGAGGGAGGCTTATCCCTGGAGACAATAGAAGCCTCATTCAGATCCTTCTAGACGGCAATTTGTGTGTCTCTTTATTCGTATCCTTCTTGATTGTAATAAATGAGCAACTGTAAGTATAAACTATTAATTCTGTGAACCTTTCTAAAGAATGGACTAACCCATAGGAGTAATGAGAATTATTAGCAGGGGGAATCTGAAGGACTGCGTTCTTCTAACTTGGAACTCTGGCCTTGTAAGAATCAGAGATGTGCTGTATGAGGTAGCTGGCCTGGAGATAAGAGATTTTTTGTTGTTAGGTACCATGGAGCTGACTACAACCTTATGAACAACAGATCTGAACCTTGCTCTATCCTATCTCATTCTCACCATGTCTGGTATACACCAGTTCATTATTACAGTCCTTGTATCAATCTTTCCTGTTGAGGATCATCTTATATTTCTCTGACCTTCCTTCTTTCCTAAAATGTTGGCTCTTCCCAAGAACCTACTTGACTGACAAAAAAACCCAAAGTATGTGTGATAAAGTTTCACCATCCTTCCTTTAAGGAGCATGTTTGTTGTATGTAGAGAGCCATTTTTGAGGCTCCTGACCTAAGGCCTAAGTTGCTTCATACTGCTCACTAAACACTACTCCATAAAGGCCTGCCTGGCATGTCTAGAGATAAGTTCAGCTCAGAATCTCCACCCAGTTTCAAGGAAACTGCTTGCCTCACTAGCTTAGTCTCTGTAATTCAAGGTCTTAGGATGTGTTCCTCATCAGGCATACTGATATCCTGAGGCTGGGTTTCTATAGCAACCTAGCCTACTTAAGATATCTAGGCAAGTTCCTATATAAGTCTGTGAAAAGTTTTAATAAATTGGGACTTGATCAGAGAGCCTGTCTTGTCTCCATTTTCCACGTCTCTTGTCCCTTCTCAAGCCCCACTCTACCTCCTTAGGTCCACGTTGAAGAACCCACAGGCTGGGGCAGTTGTACTTTCTCC
>NW_006400794.1:5714-14030 GCF_000299155.1 Elephantulus edwardii | reverse complement strand
AACAAGGAACTCATGAAATATTATACAAAATGGGTGACCCTGGAGACCATTATGCTGAGTGAAATATCTCAGTCATGAAAGGACAAATATTCATTCTAGTTCCAGCTTCATTTCTATCACCAAGCCCATATTTTCCAAATACTGTGCCTTCTTCACTGTTTCCAACTGTTGCATTCTAGTCACCAGTTATCATTAATGCATCCTTATTGCATGTTCAGTCAATTCTGGACTGAAAATTTTGGTAATAATTCTCAATCTCTTCCTCTTTCCTTTTTCCAACAGAATGTGGAAATTATTGAACAATATTATTGATATCACATGCAAGCAAAATACTGCTTGAGATAATTTTAAAAGGCTGAAGCTGTACATGGTTAAGGAACTTCCAGAAATTCAAGCAGGGTTTAGAAGAGGCCATGGCACCAGGAATATCACTGTTGATGTCAAATGTCAGATTCTGGCTGAAAGTAAGGAATACCAAAAGAATATCTATTTGTGCTTTATTGATTATGCAAAGTGTTTGACTGTATGGATCATAACAAGTTGTAGCTGATATTGAGAAGAGTGGGAATCCCAGAGCACTTAAGTATGCTCATAGAGAACGTATATCTGGATCAGGAGGCTGTTGTATGAACAGAGCAGGGGAGCACTGCATGGTTTAGAATTGGAAAGCAAGTACCCCAGGTTTGTATTCTTTCTCTATACCTATTGAATTTGTATGCTGTGCAAGTTATCTGAGAAGCTGGACTCTATGAGGAGGCATGTGGCATCAGGCTTGGGGGAGATTCATCAATAACCTGTGTTATGCAGATGATACCACCTTGCTTGCTGAAAGTGAGGACTTACAGCATTTGTTGCAGAAGATCAAAGAATACAGACTTCAGTATGGATTGCATCTCAGTGTCAGGAAAACAAAGATTCTTACCACTGGAACAACAGGCAGCATCATGATGGATGGAGAGGAGAATGAAACTGTCAACAGCTTCATCTTGCTTGGATCCACAATTAACACCCTTGGTACAAGCAGTTTGGAAATCAGGAGACACATTGCCCTGGGAAAATCTGCAGTTAAGGGACCTTTCCAAATTATTGAGAAGTAGTAATGTCAGTTTGAGGACTAAGGTGTGTCTCATTCAAGCCATAGTCTTTCTGATTACTAGTGCTTCTGAGAGCTGGACAATGAGTAAGGATGACAGAAAAATAATTGATGCCTTGAGTGGTGATGTTGGAGAAGTGCACTGAACATCCCATGGATGGCCAAGAGAATGAACAGATATGCCTTGGAGAGGATGCAGCTGGAGTGCTCTTTGGAGGCAAGAATGATGAGGATTTGCCTCATATATGTTGCCAGGAGGTGCTATTCCTTGGAGAAGGACATGATGTTGAGAAGGGTGGATGGTCGGTGAAGGAGAGAAAAACCTTCAGCCAGGTGGATTGACATGGTGACTGCTGCAATGAATGGGCTCTTGTGCATCAGGAAGTGTCACAATTGTGCAAGATAGAAGAGGGTTCAGATCTTTTGTTCATAAGGGCCCTATGAGTCGTGCTCAACTCGACAACACCTAACAACAACAACAACAACAACATAGCCCCTACACAGCCTCTGAAAACTGGAAGGGTAAGCTACAAGTTGGTTCTCTTCTGCACAAGGAGAAGACAGCAATATAGCATAGGAGCAGTCACCGAAACTGACCCTATTGTCATTCACTTCGAACTAACTCTTGATTGACTCTCCATTGGATTTCTGAGCCTATAGATCATGTGATAGAAGACTGGATGCTTGGAGGGTTGATCAGCAAATATCGAGACAGTGTTCCAGTGTGAAGATGCAACAGCTGTTAGTTAAATAGTGCAGCTTGTGATGTAGGTTGATAAACCCAGTCACAGTTTACTTGTACACACAGGAGAAAAATAACAAAAAGAAGGATCAATGTTTAGCCCTATCCTTACAGCTAAGTCATCGACTGTGCCCATGAGGATGGAGACCTTATCTTTGCTGAGAATTGTCTTTGAGAAGACAAGCCTGATTGAATCCTGGGTCTACTACTCATGTTGTTAAGTGTCGTTGAGTCGAGTACAACTCATAGTGACCCTATGAACAGCCATCCTGTACCGTGCCCTATTCTGTGCCATCTTTGTCTCTTGGACTCTAGAGCCCATTGCGGAAGTCACAGTGTCAATCCATCTCGTTGGGGATCTTCCTCTCCTTTGCTGACTTTTCATCTTTCCAGGCACCATGTCCCTTTTGAAGGAATAACTTCCCTTAGCTACATATGCAAAGTATGAAAGATGAAGCTTCATTCATCATCTTTGTCTCCAAGGGGCACTCTGACCATTTCCCAGGACATACCTGTTTATTCTTTTGGCAGTTCGTGGGATATTCAATACTCTCCTTTAACCTCACCTATCAAAGGCATCAATTCTTCTGTCATCCTTATTAATTTTCCAGCTCTCTGATGTGTTGCAGATGATTGAGAAGACCATGGCCTGAATCAGGTGCAGCTTAGTCTTTTCAAACTTAGATGATTCCTCTTCAGTATTTGGACAGGTCCCTGTCAGTAGACTTGCCCAGTGCAGTATGTCTCCTTTTTTCCTGACTGTTGGTACAAAGGGTGCTGTTGATAGTTGATCCAAGCAAGATGAAATTGTTGACACAAATCAACAATTTGTGTCAATCTCACTTTCCTCACTTGTGACTTGTAGTTTATTATATCCACCTTGAATGATACTTTACGGATTAACATTTATTAAGAGAGCCCAGGTTCTGCAGTGGTCATCATTTGGCTGCTAACTGACAGGTCAGTGGTTGGAAATCACTCACCCATCTGAAGGAGAGAAGACCTGTTACTCTGTTTTTGTGAAACCTACAGTCTGGGAAACACAGGAGACAGACGGGTATTCTTCTTCCATGGTGTTTATGGCCTCTGAAAACCCACTAGAGAGTCAGCCACAGATCACTTATGGCTCAATGGCAATGGGTTTGCGTTTGTTGGGTTTTGTTTTTTGTTTTTTGGGTTTTGGTTTTTTTTTAATGAAATCTTTCATATGGGATAACTATCAAGTCCTCTAGTGTTGTTTGAAGTTAGATTTGACTTAACTAGCACATTTATTGTCTGGGATTTTAGTAAATGTTCAAAGAATGGCTTCCTATCACCTCTTTGATTCTCTACTGGTCCCTCCAACCCTCGAAACCCTTCCAAGTAGAAGGCATTATGAGCTCCAAGTACCATCACACACTTGTTCTGATGTCCATGCCTCAGGAATGACATACCTCAGAAATAGGTTAGTTCGCTTCCTTTTCAAGATATGTTTTGTTTCACATAATATTTTTAAGTGTTGGAACCACAGAGTTTTAAGTTAGCAGCTGAGCTCTTCGCCATTATGCCCTGAGGTAGAGCTCTGGGGATGTGGTCCGTAGGGAATTACTTTGCTAACCCAAAGATGGCATCCCTCTGACGTTTGAATCTACCGGCTACCCTGTACAAGAAAGATAGACAGTCTCCTCCTGTGTAATTTATAGCCTCTGAATTCCCCTGGAGCATTGGCTATGACTCAGTTCCAACTTGACAGCAATGAGATTAGCTTTTTGAGATCTACTGTGTAAACTGTTGGTGGGTTTTTATTTTGTTCACAATCGTGTGTGAGCCGATTGGATTTACTGGATTTAGCTAACAAGCAGCTGTGGGCTGGAAGACTCTTGTTTAAATCAATCAGGACCTGGTGGGCGGGCCCTTGTATTTAAAAGTCAGTTGGGTCAGAGGGCTGCTATTAATTGTGTTTGGAGAGAACATTCTTCTAAGTGGTACAACACTGGTCTATCAGTTTGCTGTACTACAGTAACCAGTGGTTGCTGTGATCCTGAATTCTGTGCCACCGGAGTGTCAAATGCCATAGTGGCTACCCATGGTGGACAGTGTTTGGTGGAGCTCCTAGATTAAAAGAGTCTTGGAAGCAGGCATGGTATCTACTTCCTAAACAACATGCCTTTGAAAACTCTATGAACATTAGATAAATGGTGATAATTACAGAAAGGGGTTCAGATCTTTTGTTCACAGGGTCGCTATGAGTTGTGCTAGACTCAATGGCACTTAGCAACAACAATAACAATAGCAACAGCATCTTCGATAACTAGTTATAACTTTCATAATGTAGAAACTCTTACCTTAAGGTAGAGTATTTGATGCAGTTGAAATCACCCAACTATGAATCTGAAATTAAGAAATCAGCATATTTTGCAAAAATTTGAAAACTAGACATTAACATTAAATCTATTCAAACTCAAAACCCCATTACTGTTGAGTCAGAAGTGACTCATTGCTGATATACTGTTGAGTTTCTGAGCCCTAAATTGCACAGGAAGATATTGCCCATCTTTATTTCCAGGAATTGCTGATAGAGTACAACTATCAGAGAAGTGCTACCTTTAGGTTAGCAGTGCAACTCCCTATGGGGTCCTCACACCACTTTGGTACCTATTCAAAGCATCCTGAATTTTCCACATCTGCTTCACCAGCCTCTCTTATTCGAACCCCGATTGCTGGCTGCTAGAGAAAACACTGATTTCCAGTGTGTAATCTTAATGTTATGGCTCAATTTGGGTCAAATAAAAGAATACTTAATCCGTGGTGCCTTGATGACAAAAGTAATGACTTTCAAGGGGTTCTTGAATGCTGATTATATATAATGGTTGTTTCCCCACAAGAGGTGCAACAGACACTAGGCAGGCTGACCCAAGTCAACACTTTATTAGGTCTCGGAGAGCTGCTGTGCAGTCCTGAGTATTCACATGCAAATAGCAAAAATTACTACAGAAGGTCCCTTGACCCTACTGTTTGCTTGACTTCAAGAGTATCATGCTCTATTTTAAAATATGGTTTTGTCACAGTGTTGCTGCTGTTGTTGGGTGCTAAAATTAGTTCCAACCCTGCACTGCCCAGTCCTGTGCTGTCCTCACAATCACCCCTTTGTTTGAGCCCTTTCGTGCAGCTGCTGTTAGTCCATCTCACTGAGAGTCTTCTGTTTTTACTGACCCTCAGTTTTTATGTGCATAATGTCCTCCATGAACAGACCCCTCTGATAACATTTCCAAAGTATGTGAGACAAAAGCTAGCCATCTTTACTTGTAAGGAGGCTTCTAGCTGTACCTGTATTTGTTTGTTCCTCTGGAAGTCTATACTATATTCAATGTGTGTGTGTGTGCGCGCGCGTGCCATAGAGTCGGAAATGACCCATAGCTGACCCTTCAGTGGGTTTTCAGAGGCTGTAAAATGCATGAGATGAGATTGCCCATCTTTCTCCTGCAGAGCAACTGGTGGTTTCAAACCACGTACTTCTGTGTTGGCAGCACAATTCCTTACCACTAGATCACCAGCTAAGGCACTCATTGTTCAGTCTTTGTTATTTATACCCCTACTCTCACATGACCAAATGCGTTTTTAAATAGGAGGCTGAATAAAATCAACTCACATTCAATAGCTAGTAAACATTCCACCCTAATCCTCACCAAAACCAGAAAACAAGCCTCTGTAGAATCAGGCCATTCCAGATGACTTCCAACCTGGATTTCAGCCTATGGAATCTAGTTCTATGAACGTGGAGAAATAATAAAAATTATACAAGTGTTCAAGTCTTTTATTCAGAGGTTCATTATTAGTCGTCTATGACTCAAAGGCATCTAACAACAACAACAACACAGAGAGAGCTCTGTTGGCCTAGTGGATAGAAAGTTATTTTGCCAAGCCAGAGGTAGGCGATTTTTATCTGCAGCCCTCAGGCCTGGTTTTAATTGTTTTTTGTCAAACATTCTTCTAAGTGGTACAGCACTGGTTCGTCCATTTGCTGTTACAGACGTAACTCATGGTTGCTGTGATACTGAACACTGTGACACTGATGTGTCAGATTCAATAATGGTTACCCATGGCGGACAGTGTTTGGTGGAGCTCCCCAATTAAAACAAGCTTGGAAACAGGAGTGGCATCCACTTCTGAAATATCTTGCTTCCAGAAACTCTGTGAATGAGGACAAACAATGAAAGTTATACAAATGTTCAGGTCTTTCATTCATACGGTCGCTATGAGGCATCTACAACTTGATGACACTTAACAAGAGCAACTCTCATATGATGGCTTGTCAGGAGCACCTTAGTCCTCAAGGTGACATCTTAGATTTTAAACATTTCAAAAATTCTGTTGCATCATATTTGCCCAGTGTAATACATCATGTGATTTCTTTACAGCCACACCCATGAGTGTTGATTGTGAATCCAAGTAAAAGTAAATCCTTGAAAACGTCAGTGGTTTCTGCATTTATCATGATCACTTGTCAGGACTTTATTTATGGTGAAGTATAATTAATAATGAAGACAGTAATTTGGTGGAGTTCTTAAATACATCTTTTTTATTTTATACTTCATCGTTAAATATTTCAAATTATTATAACTTTCATCAAGTAAGATTGTATCATCTGACTATTGCAAACTGTTAATGAGTCTTCCTCCACTATTGATGCCACATTCTTCTTCATACAGTCCAACTGCTCAGATTATTCGCTCAGTATACAGACTGGAGAACTGTGGTGAAAGGATCTACCTCTGACCCATCCCTCTTTATGGTATTCTTTTTCGGATAAGATCCATCTGATATCAGTGATGATATCTCTTGTTTTACATCTCTTTCTGAATATGAATTGAATTTCTGGCAGTTACCTGAAAATATGCTACTGAAACATTTTTTAAAATCATCTTCAAATTTTACTTGAGTATAATGTTCTCATGCATCATGGAAGATGGCTCTGGCCTCTTGGTCGGTGGTGAGAGTGGGCTGGGGATCTTTCCTTGGAGCCAATGAGAGACTGAGGCGGAAGCTGAGGCTTTTAAAAAAAAACTAGTCATTTGGGCCCTTGGGCCTATGGCCCTCAGGCCTAATTTAATAGCATTTAAAATGAACATTTCCTGTGTGATACAACACTTTTATGTCATTTTACTGTACCTGGGTAACTTAGAATTCTGTCATACCAAATGGCATGCCACTGGTGCATCAACTGCCATAATGGTTATACATGGTTGACAATGTCAGTTAGAACTCACAGATTAAGACAGGCTTGGAAGAAGGAGTGGTATCCACTTCCTAAACATGCCTGTGGAAACTCTATGAACTTAGAGAGAGGAAAATTTTTATAGAAAAGGGTTAGAGTCTTTTGTTTATAAGGTTACCATTCAATGACACTTAATGAAAACAACATCAACATATGAAGACTGGCCCTTGTCTCCATTTTGAAATTAAGTGAACTGGTGGTTTCTGTACAATGGTGCTCTTGTTTTGAATGTGGATCTGTGTGTATTGTGTGGTTTGGGTTTTTTTTCCCTATTTTTTTCTCTATTTGCTCTACTAAAATAACAGAGTTGGAAAACTGGGCCATACGTGTGTCAAACACTGTAATTGGCTATCCATCATGGGGAGGTTTTGTTGGAGCTGCAAGATTGAGTGATTCAGGTTTGGAAGAAGGACTGTCATGACTTCCTAAACTACATGTCTATAGAAAGTCTACAAACTTGGAGAAATGGTGATAGTAATAGAAATGCTTCAGGCCTTTGTTCATTTTCTTTTCTTTTTTTTTTTTCCTTTGTTCATTTTCTGTTTATCCTTCCCTCATGTGTACCCAGTCTATTTGATGGACAAATAATTAAAGAAGTAAGACTCTATGAAGAAACATGTGGCTGAAGAAGCAGCAGAATGCTCCCAGATGGGCACTTTTGGGTGGTGAGAGCCAATGAGAATGCATGATTATGGAGGAATTTGGAATGAAGAAGTTCATGGAGTTTGAACCATGCTCTGGTTTTAAACTCAGTATGGCCATTTGGCCTGTTTTTAATTCTTTTTGGTCAAATATTCTTCTAGGTAGTATAGCCCTGGTCTGTCCATTTGCTATACAGAGGTGATTTGTGGCTGCTGTGAAGCTGAACACTGTAACACTGATGTGTCAAATGCAATAATGGTCACCCATGGTGGACAATGTTTGGTGGAGCTCCCCAATTAAAACAAGCTTGCAAGCAGGAGTGGCATCCACTTCTGAAATAGATTGCCTCCAGAAACCCTATGAACCTGGAGAAAGGATGAAATTCACATAAGCATTCAGGACTTTGGTTCACAGGGTGACTATGAGTCGTCTAAGACTTGACAGCACTTAACAACAAGAACAAAAACAACAACAACATGTTTATAATTATTGTTCCATAATTTCTGCAGTTTCACCTGTCTTTAAAATGAGCACACATTTTCTTCTATGTATATATTTAATATATATTATATATTTTAATTTAAA
>NW_006400794.1:2104-3545 GCF_000299155.1 Elephantulus edwardii | reverse complement strand
TTGGCACAGGATAGAGCAGATTTTCAGTGCTATTGTACATAGGGTCGCTATGAGTCACAAGCAACTTGATGGCACTTAACAACAATATTGCAACCTAAGGCTTGAAATTTTTCTTTAGGTCTTTTTGTTTTGAGAAATACAGAAAATATGTTCTTTTATTTTCTAACTGCAGATTGTTTCACATTTTATTGTAATAATTTGTCTTTTCTGCTTCTCTTGGTATACTTCTGTTTAGTTCTTTTGTGTTATCATTTCTTTAGTTTGCTTTAGCGGCTTTATGTCCTAGAATGAGTTTGAAAGTTTCTTCTTGTGTCCATGTAAGTTTCTTCTTTCTTTCCCATCTTTAAAACCAACCAACCAACTAACCAAATCAGAAAACATTAACAGTGGAATCTACTAATTCAATATTGTCACAAAAAAAGAAAAAAATTAGAAACATGAAGGTTCAAAAGTGAAACTGAGCATCTCCTCCAACCTTGTCCCATCCTCACTGGTCTGGAGGGCTTCCTTGCTGGTAGAAAGTTGGAGCCCAAAAGCTTACCACTTCTCCTTCCAGGGGGTTAAGATATGGAGGCTTCCTTTTCTGACACACTATGCTTTTTTAAATTATTACACCCTAAGATAATAACTATAACTTCAGTCAACCTTTTATTGAATTCAGGTAAATTTTTCTTTGGGCAAAAAGTCCTAATATTGGAGACACTCTGCATTTCTGCAGGTTCTTCTGTTGTTTTTGTTATGTTCCATCAAGTTGCCTGTGACTCATAGCAACCCTATGTACAACAGCCCCAAACCCTGCTCTATCCTGTGCCAATATTATTGTCTCTGACACACCTACTGCCATTATCTCAGTCACTGAATCAATCCATCTTCTTGAGGGTCTTCCTCTCTTGCGCTGTCCCTCCACACTCTCAAACATAACATCCTTCTCCAAGGACTGGTCCCTCCTTGCAACATGTCCAAAGTAGATCAGATAAAGCTTCAGAATCTTTGTCTCTAAGAAGCAGTCTGGTTTCACCCTCTCTAGGATGAACCTGTTTGTTTTCCTAGCAGTCCAGGGTATATTCAATACTCTTCTCAACACCACTGCTCACAGGTATCAATTCTTCTATCATCCTAGTCATTGTTTGCATCTCTGATGCAGAGCAAAGCAGTTGCAAAGACCATGGGCTGGATCAGAATCACCTTAGTCTCCAGAGATGAAAAGGTGAGGAAAAATGGGCTTGCTTTCATAGTTAAAACAGTCATTTCTAGATCTATCTTGAAATATAATATTGTGAGTGACAGGATAATAATCATACACATACAAGGGCATACTTAGTATGAACAGCCAGGAAATAAGAAGATGCATTACACCAGAAAAATCTGCAATTAGGCACATTTTCAAATTATTAAGGAGTAGTGATGTCAGTTTGAGGACTAAGGTGCATCTGATTCAGGT
>NW_006400794.1:0-759 GCF_000299155.1 Elephantulus edwardii | reverse complement strand
GCATTTGACACATCAGTGTCACAGTGTTCAGCCTCACAGCAACCACAAGTAACCTCTGTATGGCAACTTGTACACCAGGGTTATACGACCTAGAGGAATATAACCCCATTTTCCATTCTTCTAAGAGTAGGCGGCCACGTTTTGTCCTTAGCTCTTTAATGCTTTCCTGTGGGTTGTTAAGTGCCATTGAGAGGACTGTGACTCACAGCGATCCTGTGAACAACAGATCAGAACCTTGTCCTGTCCAGTACCATCATTACATACTGCCATCCTGAAGCCCACTGTTTCAAGTCACTGTGTCAATCCATGGAATGCATGTGGATTCTCTAAGAATAAAATCATTTTCTTACATAAACACAGAAGAGTTAATAATTGTAGGAAATTTGGCATTGATGTAATATTTGATTGTCCATATTTCAATTTTGTCAACTAATTAAATAATTTTCTGTCCCTTTAGTCTAGGATTTAACCTCCATTTTGAACCTGTAGAACATGAATATACTTCCAAAAGTCTAAACTCTTCAAGATATATATTCCAAGAAATGTTATGCCCTTCCCTGCTCCCTTTACTCCATCTTTGCTGACCCATTGTAGAAAACCAGCTCCATTCCTCATTTTCTTTTTTGACAGAATAAATCAGATTTTTGTATTTTTAAAAATTTCTTTCTTGCACAAAAGATAGCATGCTATATAAAGTTTCTTTCTGTCTTTTCTCAACAGTACATCATGGAAATTTGTCATTTTATATATATATATATT
>NW_006400793.1:14042-15373 GCF_000299155.1 Elephantulus edwardii | reverse complement strand
CAAGGGGGGTGGGGGAAGGGGAGGAAAGCAAGGGAATAGGGGACAAGGAGCGCAGGGGTTGGACACTATCACCAAGAGGTGGGGACGGGGCTTTTGCGCTGCTGGGGGTTTATGCAGCAACACCCTGTGTGCTGAGGGTCACACAGGTGTGGGCTGCAGGGGGGTCCCACAGTGTCAGGCAGTCTTCGCTCCTCTGGAGTTCCGTGGCAGGTGGCTGGCTGCTGCTCTTCCCAGGTCTCTTCCGGGTCCCTCTCGCGGTGTTCCCCTGTCTGGCGGGCAGCGGCGTGCGTTCCCCCTGGCTGGCGGTGGGGTGCGTTCCCCCGGTCTGGCGGGCGGTGGCGTGCGTTCCCCCGGTGTTCCCCGGTCTGGCAGCGGCGTTCCCCCGGCTGGCGGCCTTGCGCCCTCGCGCTGCGTCGCCCTCGCGCTCGATTCTTAACATTTTTGAAGAATGAACTTGGATTTCTCTTTTTTTAAAATTAATTTTAATGAAAGCTTACAGAGACAGGGTTTCCAGTCATTCATTGTTGCACTTTTCTCCCTACCCATCGCCTCCCCCCAATTCACTCTTCTCCTTGAAAAGAAAAAGAAAAACGCTTTCATTTTTATGCAATCCCTCCCCTCAAGTCCACTCCACTCTGCAGTCGTTTTTCTGGACTCCTGTCATGACAATAATACCCAACCACACATCCCTTTTAAACAGTTCTCTCCCTCATCTGTTTCAGTGCACCATTCATCCCCTCCTTCTCCATCTTCCCTCAACCCCAATGTCAGTCCTGTTTTGCAACAGTGACCCTATGCAATATTTTTTGTCCTTTTGTGACAGAGATATTTCACTCAGCATAATGTCCTCCAGGGTCACCCATTTTGCATAATAGTTCATGTGTTCCTTGTTTTTCAATGCTGCATAGTATTCCATTGTGTGAACATACAACAGATTCTCTATCCATTCGTTTGTTGATGGGCACTTGAGTTGTTTCTAGCTCTTTGCTATTGTGAACAAAGCTGCAATAAACATGGGTGTGCATATATCTGCTTGGGGTGGCAGTTCTGGTTTCTTTGGGGTATATTCCCAGTAGTGGAATTGCTGGGTCAAGTGGTATTTCTATTTGCAACTTTTTGAGAAAGCACCATACAGCCTTCTATCGTGGTTGCACCATTTTACACTCCCACCAACAGTGAATAAGGGTTCCAGTTTCTCTGCAACCTCACCAGCATTTGTTGTTTGCTGTTCTGTTAAATTTTGCTATTCCTACTGGGGTGAGATGATATCTCATAGTTGTTTTGATTTGCATCTCTCTTAGAGCTAGGGATTTTGAACATTTCTTCATGTG
>NW_006400793.1:12792-13942 GCF_000299155.1 Elephantulus edwardii | reverse complement strand
TGAACATTTCTTCATGTGTTTGTTTGCCATCTGAATGTCTTCTTTTGTGAAGTGTCTGTTCATATCCTGTGCCCATTTTTCAATTGGGTTATTTATCTTGTTGTGGTGCTCGAGTATTTTATAAATTCTAGATATAAGTCCTTTGTCTGACATGTCATTAATATCAGTTGGATTTCTGTACAGTGACAAAGAGAATACAGACTAGAGCCGAGAAAAACAATACCCTTCGCAATAGCTAATCATAAAATTAAATACTTAGAAGTAAACCTAACCAGAAGCACAAAGGATCTGTTCAAAGAAAATTATAAAACATTATTACGAGAAACAAAAAGAGACCTGGAGAAGTGGAAGAATATCCCTTGCTTATGGATAGGAATACTCAATATTGTGAAAATAACAATTCTACCAAAGGCAATTTACACGTTCAATGCAACCCCAATACAAATACAAGTTCCATTCTTCAATGAGATGGAAAAGGCAATCTCCAGTTTCATTTGCAATGGAAAGAGGCCCATAATAAACAAAGCACTACTTAAAATTAGAAACAAGGTAGGAGGCATCTTGCTCCCTGATTTAAAATTCTACTATAGTGCTGTGATGGTCAAGACAGTGTGGTACTGGTACAATGACAGACACATAGATCAATGCAATAGAATACAGAACCCAGAAATCAGCCCATCTACCTATGGTTAACTGATTTTTGACAAGGAGATGAAATTAGTTAAGTGGGTAAACAACAACCTTTTAAACAAAGTGGTGCTGGCAAAATTGGAAAACTTTTTGCCGAAAACTCAAGCAAGATCCACACTTCACTTCATATACAAAAACCAATTCAAAATAGATTATGGACCTAGGACTAAAACCAAAGATTATAAACTTCATTAAGAAAAGCTTGGAAGAGCTCTATAAGTCTTAATCCACAACATAAACAGTCTTCCAAGAATCCTGGAAAATCTACAACCAGGAGAGGATAAAATAGATGAATGGGACCTTCTAAGCATCAAATCCCCATGCACATCCCAACACTTCTCCAAGAGGGTAAAAAGGAAAGCCACAGATTGGAATTTCTCTTTTATTGGATGCTGGTTTGGGTTCATGATAAAAAACATTTTTTTAATTTTTTAAATTTTTTTAATTTTTGTGTGCGTGT
>NW_006400793.1:11298-11864 GCF_000299155.1 Elephantulus edwardii | reverse complement strand
GTCAAATCAGATCTGACTGGTACAGGAGGAGATTGTCCCTCCTTCTCCAGCAGAGCATCTGGTGGATTTGAACCGCGTACCTCTGGGATTGCAGTATATTTGTTCTTTCTGCAGTCAATTCAGCACTCTTTCCTGACACCACAGCTCAAATACATCAATTTTTCTGTCATACTTATTGATTGTCTAGTTAGTTCTCAGATGCATAGCAGGTGACTGACAAGACCATAGCCTGAATCAGGCACAACTTACTTCTGAGACTGACATCATTACCCTTCAATAATTTGGACAGGTCCCTGACTGCAAACTTTTCCAGTGCACTCAGTCTCTTGACTTCGTGACTGCTGTTACCAAGTACTGATTGTGAATCCAATTAAGATGAAGTTGTTGACAGTCTCAATCCTTTCTCTGTCCATCATATTGTTGTCTTTCAGTCCAGTGGTGGGGATTTTTGTATGGTAGTCTACCAAATAGAAATCTGAACATTCATATTAAGACAGACTAGGAAGAAGGATTGGCCATCCACTTCTGAAATAGCAGGCCTCTGAAAACCCTATGTACAACAGAAC
>NW_006400793.1:0-7798 GCF_000299155.1 Elephantulus edwardii | reverse complement strand
AGAGTATTGAATATACCCTGGACTGCCAAGAAAACAAACAGATCATCCTGGAGAGGGTTCAACCAGGCTACTCCTTGGAGGCAAGGATTCTGGGGCTTCTTCTGACATACTTTGGACATGTTGCCAGGAGGGACAGGTCCTTGGAGAGGGACATCATGCTTGGGATGGTGGAGGGACAGCTCAGGAGGGGAAGACCCTCTATGAGGTGGACTGTTTCAGTGACTGGGGTAATCGGGATGGGTGTGTCAGAGGCAGTGGAATTGGCACAGGATAGTTCAGGGTTTAGGGCTGTTGTACATAGGGTCGCTGAGTCGCAAGCAACTCGATGGCACATAATAACAACAACAACAACAGTCTACCAAAATGCCCCACAGTGGCTGTATATACAATAAACTAGTTGAATTCTTATTAGACTTGTAGAGTAGAAAATAGAGCAGAAAAATACTTCCTTGTCTTCATGAATAGCTCTGAGGCCTGCTGACTCTTGTCCTTCTTGCTTTTCGTCATGCTTGCAGAACTAAATAAAGATCAAGTAGATGATAGTTTTTCTTTAGACTATGTTCACCAGCTCCTCTGCGGGAGAAGAATGGGCAATCTCCTTCCATGGGATTAACAGCCTCTGAAAATCTGCTGGAGGGTCAGCTATGAGTCTGTTCGGACTTATCGGTACTCAACAACAACAACAACATGTGTTCCATCAGCCTATACATCCCTTAGACTAATTGTTGAGGGTTGTTTGTGTAAGGGTTACTTACCCTTACACTTTGCAGAATCTTCTTGGTAGATCACACTGAATCACAACAGTACTGCATCAATGAGTTTTTCTTTCCTAATAAACTGAAGTCTTTTATTTTTGTCTCTGGGTTAATTTTTCAGCCTGTCTGTGTACATGAACAATGAGGGCTTTCTCCCCTGAGGAGCAAACCCCAATACTATGTTTCTCGCACAAAGCTGCTGGTGGATTTGAAACCTTGAAGCACAGTCTTTGGGTTAGCAGTGCAGCTCCCTGTGGACTACACCACCAGAGCTCTCTTTATCAAGATAGAAATGTTAAAAAAGTGTATTTAATATTTTATGAGTTACATGAATTACATGAAACAGGTCAAAGAGAAGTACTAAGTTTCTTTTGGGCTAAAAGTTATCTATGTGTGGTAATTTGGAGATTTTACACAAGTTTGTAAATGTATGTCATAATTTTATTATTTTAGTTGCTAACTTGGCTACAACTTTATTTACTTTGAAGCTATCAAAGCCCCAGGTTTTAACTGGGGAACTCACACCATTTATCTATGGAATTTTTATTACTTCTTAGATATTTGTTGTTGCTGTTAGGTGCTGTTGAGTACAACCCACAGTGACCCTATGAATAACAGATCTGAACCCTATCCTATGCTGTACCATCCTCACAATCACTGACGCACTTGAACCCATTGCAGCAGCCACTGTATCAATCTAGCTGGTTTAGTCTTCCTCTCTTTTGCTGCCTGTACACCTTCCTAAGCAAGATGTCCCTCTCTAAGGAATACTTTCTCCTAACAATATACCTGATGTATATGAGATGAAGCATTATCATCCTTGTCTCCAAGGAGCAGTTTGGCTGCACTTTATCCAAGATGCATTTGTTTGTTCTTTTGGCAGTTCATGAGATATTCAACACTCTTCTCCAACACCACAGCTCAAAGGCATCAATTCTTCTGTTATCCGTATCTGTTGTCCAGCTCTCAGGTGCATAACAAGTGATGGAAAAGACCATGGCTTGAATCAGGCACAACTTCTTTCTCAAACTGATATCATTGCTCCTCAATAATTTGGAGAGGTCTGTGGCTGCAGACTTTTCCAGTGAAATACATCTTCTGACTGCTGGTACCAAGGGTGTTATAGATTGTGGATTCAAGTAAAATGAAATAGTTGACAACTTCAGTCTTTTCTCTATCTACCATGATGCTGCCTATAGATCCAATGGTAAGAATTCATGTTTTCTTGGTGTTAAGATTCAATTAATATTGAAGGCTGTATTCTTTGATCTTCTACAGCAAGTGCTTCAAGTCCTCCTCACTTTTATCATGTAAGGTTGTGTCAATTGCATAATGCAAGTTATTGATGATTCTACCTCTGATCCTGATGCCACATTCTTCTTCAGAGTCCAGCTTCTCGAATAATTTGCTCAGCATACTTATATAACAGATATGGAGAGAGAATACAACCTTTCTTAATTTTAAACCAAATGTAAACCCTTGCTCTGTTTGTACAACAGCCTCCTGGTATAAGTATAGGTTTCACATGAGCACAATGAAGTGTTCTGGGATTCCCATTCTTCTCAATGTTCGTCATAACTTGTTATGATCCACACAGTCAAATGCCTATGCATAGTTAATAAATTATAAATAGACATTCTTCTCATATTCCTTACTTTAAGCCAGGATCCATCTGATATCAGCAATGATATCCCTTGTGCCACAGCCTCTTTTAAATCCTGCTTGAACTTCTGTCAATTCTCTCTCTGTGTAATCTTCTCGTTATTTTTGAATGATTTTCAACAGTATTTTGCTTGCGTGTAATATTAATGATATTGTTTGATAATTTCCACATTCTGTTGGGAATATGTTTCTTGGGATTGGGAACAAATATGGATTTCTTCCAATCAGTTGTCCAGACAGCTGTCCTCCAAATTTCCTGGGTATCTGTTAGTTGAAACATGTCAATTGGTATTCCAGCAATTCCTAGGCCTTATTTTTTGCCAATACCTTCCTTGTGGCTTGAACTTCTTCCTTCACTACCAATGGCTCTTGTTCACATGGTACTTCCTGAAATTTTTCAGTATCAGTCAATTTTTGGGGGATAGTGACTCTATGCATTCTCTATTTTCTTTTGATTTTTCCTAGATCATTCAGCATATTGCCTATGTTGTTGTTAGGTGCCATCAAATGCCCATAGTATCCTTCAAAAAATGGTGTGTTCAGTTCTCTCAGCTTGACAAATGCTGAGCGGGTTCTTCCCTTTTATTCTCCAATTTCAGCTCTCTGCACACTCCATTATAATATTTTGCTTTGTCTTCTCGAGCTACCCTTTGAAATCTTCTGTTCAGTTCATCCTCTCCCCTTTGTTTTGACTTCTCTAGTGAAATTTTCAGAGTCTTTTCTATTTTGGTTTTTCTTTCTTCTTCAATACTTCAAACCTATTCTTTTTTTTTTCATGTCAGACAAGTAATGTGTTGGCATCATAACAGGGTTTAAGGAAGGCACATGTCATACAAAAGCATGAACACTCAATATTCACACTTTTGAACTGAAAAAGAATTTTCAGACTTATTTTTAAGATTCTTTTTAATTCTGGTGGGATAGACTCAAGGTCATATTTTGGTTCTTGTGGGCTTCTTTTAATTTTATTTAGCCTTAATTCGAACTTGCACATAAGTAATTAATGGTCTGTTCCACAGTATGCTCCTGGCCTGGTTTTGATTGCTGATATTGAGCTTCTCCAACAATTTCTTCTACTAAAGTAGTCAATGTCTATGCAGTCCATCAGGGGAGGTTCAGGTATAAATCACTGTGTTTTTTAAAAAGGCATTAGCAATGAATAAATCATTGTTGTTGTTGTTAGGTGTTGTCGAGTACGACCCATAGTGACCCTATGAACAACAGCTCTGTTCTATCCTGTGCCATCCTTACACTTCCTGACACATTAGAGCTCAATGTGGAAGTCACCACGTCAATCCACCTGGTCAAGGGTCTTCCTCTCTTTCACTGACATTTTCAAGCATCATGTTACTCTCCAAGGAATAGCCCCTCCTAGCAACATGCACGAAGTATGTGAGGCAAAGCTTCAATCATCTTTGCCTCCAGACAGCACTCTTGCAATGTCCTTTCCAAGACAAATTTGTTTGTTCTTTTGGCAGTCTATAGTTCAGTGCTCTTCAACATCACAGCTCAAAGGCATCAATTCTTCTCTCATTGTTATTCATTGTCCACCTCTCAGATGTATATAGCAAGTGGTAAGAAAGACCATGGCCTGAGTCAGATACACCTTAATCCTCAAACTGACATCATTACTCTTCAATAATTTAGAGAGCTCCCTAACTACAGACTTTCCCAATACAATACATCTCCTGCTTTTCTCACTGCTGGTAGCAAGGGTGTTAATTGTGGGCCCAAGTAAGATGAAGTTGTTGACAGTTTCAATCTCTTCTCCATCTATCATGATGTTGTCTATAGACCAAGTTGTAAGAATATTTGTGTCCTTGATATTGAGATGCAATCCACATTGATTATTTGATTATTTGATCCTCTAAAACAAGTGCTTCAATCCCTCCTCACTTTCAGCAAGCAAGTTTGTGTCATTTGCAGACATAGATTATTTAAGATTCTCCCTCTGATCCTGATGCCACATTCTTCTTCACAGAGTCCAACTTCTCAAATACTTTGCCCAGCATACAGACTGAATAGGTATGGAGAGAGAATACACTCTGACACACTCCCTTCTTAATTTTAAACCATACAGTGTTGCTTTGCTTTGTCCTGGTCTAGGTATAAGTTTCACATGAACACAACTAAGTGTTCTGGGATTCTGATTCTTTTCCATTTTAGCCACAACTTGTTATGATCCATACTTTGCATAGTCAATAAAGCATAAACAGACATTCTTCTAGTACTCTTTACCTTCAGCCAGGATCCATCTGACATAAATAATGATGTCCTGATAATAGAATATTATCAGATTGGAAATAGAATGATAGAATTGTGTATTTTCAATGATTTATTCACTGCAAATGACTTTTTAAAAAGACTAAAATTATGGCTTATCAGATTGACTATATCTGTGGAAGGAATTGTTGAAGCAGCTCAATATTTGTAGTCAAAACTAGGCCAGGGGTGGACTGTGGGTCAGACCATCAAATTACTCATATGCAAGTTCAAATTGAGGCCAAAGAAAATTAAATCAAGTCCATGAGAACCTATATGTGATCTGGAATATATTCTATCTGAATTTTAAGATCATCTTAAGGGTAGGTTTGAAGCATTGAACACCAGTGATCAAAGACCAGATGAGTTATAGAATGATATGAAATGTACTGAAGAAAGCAAAAGGTCATTACAAAGACAGAGGAGAAAGAAAATACCAAAATGGATGTGAGAAGAGACTCTGAAAATTGTACTAGAGTGTAAAGAAACCAAAACAAAGGGAAACATGCCGAGCTGAAGGGGCTGAGCAGATTTCAAGAAGACAAAGCAAAATGTTATAATGTTATAATGTACAGTGAGCTGAAATTGGAGAATAAAAAGGTAAGAACCTGCTCTACATTTCTCAAGCCAAGAGAACTGAAAAGACAAATTTAAGCCTCAAGTTGAAATGTTGAAAGATGCTATGAATATATTGACTGACCCAGGAAGCATCAAAAGAAGATGGAGAGAATATGCAGAATCACTGTACCAAAAAGAATTGACACTGAAAATTTTCAGGAAGTACCATATGTCCAGGAAGGAGGAAGTGGAAGCTGCATTGAAGGCATTGGCAAAATATAAAACCCCAGGTATTGATGGGATACCAAATGCCTTGTTTCAATTAACAGATATATCCCTGTATGCACTCACCATTCTATGCTAGGAAATTCGGAGAACAGCTGTTTGGCCAACGGATTGGAAGAGGTCTGTATTTGTTCCCATTCCTAAGAAAGGTGATCCAACAGAATGTGGAATATAATTATTATCACATACAAGCAAAATTCTGCTGAAGATCTTTAAAAAATAGCTAGTACATAAATAGGGACCTGCCAGAAGTTCAAACAGGAATAAATTACCGAACATACAAAATTTGATCACTCTATTTCTAGCCTCATTTCTGCCACCAAGTCTATACTTTCTCACTAGCATTCCTTCATAGTTGTTTCCAAGTTTTGCATTCCAGTCACTAATTATCTTTAGTGCATCTTGAGTGCGTGTTCAGTCCATTTCAGACTGATTTGGTAAAATTTTTGGTAGAAAGATGTGATAAAACTTTTCAATTTCAGCTCTTGATTGTTGAGCCCTTCTTAGGCCATGCTTAATAAAGTTGGCTCGATTGTTAAAAAATTGTTTCTTCCTACTTGGCTTTAGAGTACATTTGATTAATAGTAGTATTAACAGGTCTTTCTTGCAAACATATGGATAATATCCTATCATTTATTGCATTATTCTTAAACAGTTATCTTTTTTTTGGAGGGTAAAATCGTAAAGATAAACTTATTAGAAGGTTGCATCCCCAATGGGACAGGCCTCCCTCCTTGAAAGGAAATATGGAGAGAAGAGGCTAAACTGCCTTTTTAAACTATAAATGCAGCACCATTCTTCTTTTGTTTTTCATACACAGCATAGTATACCATATGACTTTTTGATTCAGAGTGACCAAAGCTAGTCTGTCTCATCTCTCTAATGCCTGGAATGTTGATGTTCATGTGCTCAATTTCATTTCCCCCTGACTTCTGGTTTTCCAATATTCACGCTTCATACATTCTTTGTTATAATTATTAAAGGATGTTTACCACTATTTTTTCCTTATTTTGATTGAATTCCAATCTGAGTTCTAATACTAGAACTTTCCTTATTCTTCAACTGTTCATAGAGTTTTCAGAGACTTGTTATTTAAGAAGTGGATAGCCAATCCAATTTCCTAATCTGTCTTAAACTGGGAGCTCTACTAAAACCTGTCCACAACAGGTAACCATTGTGACATTTGACATGCTGATGGCATAGCTTTCAGCATCCCAGCCACCCACAAGTTATTCAGTACAGCAAATTGACAGACAAGTGATGTACTAATTAGAACAATTAATTCTCCCATTACAACAAACTAGTGTTTGTTTGTAACAGCAAATTGGGCATATGAAAATCATATTACCAGATCCAGTTTGCACAGATGTGGCAGGATGTGCCCCTAGGAGAGTGTTGAATCATTCCACCTGAGACTCACAGCTTACATGCTGGGGTAACAACCTAGATGTGGATATTACAGTCACATGGAAGTCTCTGTTGAATCTTTGATGCTGGTACTTCACAATAGCTTTCTGGGTCACAGGTGCTTTAACTAAGAGGCGTCACCCACCAAAGGGCTGCTGCTAAAAAAGGCCTAACTTCCAGGTAGAAGATAATTTAAATAAGAGTTCCCAGCCCCCAATGGGCTGTTGATGAAAAAGGCCTGACTTCTGGGCCAGAGATGCTTTAAGACATTTTATAATCTTGTTATATTATCAATATATCTTGACTATTTAGCATCATTTCTGAAGATAATTATGTGTTATATCTGAAGCTCTTTGAAATGAAGGTTAATCATTATGTTTAGTCACAGTTTAGTCCAATTTCTTTGGGGGGGGGTTCCAGAGCAATTTATTCATGAAAATCTATTCAATATGCTATCAACAGTTCTCTTGTGTGTATTGTGCTGATAAACAGACACTGAGAAGATTTAACAACTTTTTCATTTAATAAGTCTGAATTCATTTTTACCACATGGTATTATACATGGACATCTGCTGAAACATTTCTTTTTAACAGTTCTTAGTTTTAAAAAAGGCAGTGAGATTTGTATAAACTGGTGGATAGTTAGTTACTCTGTTCTGACTTATAAGCCTCAACTTCACCGCAGAATAAACAATGTAGAGAAAGCAAGCATAATCGGTAACTTGTATAGAACAGTATTGTTTCTATAATTTGAAGCTTTCTGAATGGATGGATTCAGGCCTGATGCAACTGTAAAAAGATTACTTAGACCACCCCCATCTTCAGGTATTGCATTGCTCCCCCCGACCAGGCTTGCACACACCCCCCCC
>NW_006400792.1:0-14107 GCF_000299155.1 Elephantulus edwardii | reverse complement strand
GTTGACAGATGTTTTGAGATGAAATCTTTTGGGCATGTGGAGGACATACTCAGAGCTATGTTGGGGTGAAAATCAGGAGCTCCTCTGTAACCCAAAGCAACAACACCTTCGTTGGGGGTGTCAGACAGCAGAGAAGAGCTATACACCTAATGCCAAAAGTGAAACAATGTGGTTTTTTGTTTATTTTTTATTTTCCCAGTCATATCTTACACTCTGTGGAAAGCTCCTCAACCACATCCAGTCTTTGTTTAAAGCCATAAAGTATATCATCACCTTGGTCTCTAAGACCAGCTGTGGGAGATGATGAGGCAGATACAGTGTCTACCTCAACCACGTCCAGTCTTTATTAAAAACCACAATGAATATCACCACCTTGGTCTCCAGGACAATCTTTGGGAGTTGATGAGACCCATACAGTGTCTACTTCAGAGCTTTTGGAGAGAGACGGTCCACTTACCCAAGCGTACATGTGTTGGAAGATGAATAGGAAGTTGGACTCAGGTCTTCATAGTTCTAGTTGGTGGGCTCTTTCTATCACTTTGTAGAGAAGGGAACCAACGACTGGGATTGACAGGGATAGGGTGGATGTCGTAGGTACAGACAACAAAAGAGCATGATAGTTTTAGTATTTTTCCTCTTTAAACAAAACCATTCCCAATGCGACCAATCCAATGCTACCAACTCACAGTGACCCTGCAGGGTAGAATGGAATCTTTATAGAAGCAGTTTGCATCTGGCTGATGGGTTGAGTTTTCAGTTCTCAGTCGAACACCCAACCTCTTCTCCAACAGAGCTCCTGCAAACAAGGCCCCTGGACTCCTTATTAACTAGCAAATTTATTGCCAAGAAATCGGAGCAAAAAGAGATGTGGAAAGAGTAGACAAAAGAAGAAATAAAAAAATGGAAACAGTGGGACGTCACATTCTATTAGCCTGTGAATACAGAGAGAGAATTTTCAATCACCTGTAATAACACGGGTCCGCTCTCCTGTGTTGAGGTTTTAAGTCTCGATGTATGTCTGATCAACAAGGGAGACTTAAAACCTCAACACAGGAGAGCAGACCGGTGTTATCAGACATCCTCGTAGTAAATCATCTGGAGAAAGAGAAGGGCGTGTAAATGTCACCAAACACATGCAAAGAAGTTTTCTGATAACTAAGTTATAAACATAGCCGCTTTTGATGCCGTTCTAGAAACCAAGGAATTGCCAACAGAACTTCCTGCTGGCTTCTCTCCAGAGGCAGAGAGCTGGGGCTTTCACAGGTACTGGGGTTTGCTAAGCAACAGGACTGTAAACTTGAGAAAAAGGCCGACCCAGGACAGAGATTGGCAGTGAGCTGAGCCAATCAAGCTGTGAGTCTGCAGCAGTGAGTCCCAATTTGTCCAATTGGCATGGAGAGGGAGAGACAAAGGGGCCAGAGGAAGAAAGGTAAGGAGGAGGAGCCAGAAGCCAGAAGAGGAGATGGGAGGAGACTTTTTTTTTTTTAAGAAAGTGTCCATAGTTTCAGTTGGAAGCAGCTGGTGGCTACAGGGTAGCACATAAGGTAAATGGATTTTGTTTTCTGCTTTATTGATTTCAATACTTTTGGTTCTATATTAGTTAAACAATGAAGAGAAGGGGTGTTACCTTCTAAACCCAAAAGTTAGTGACAGTTTCTGGAGGGTTGATCACTTTGGCTGCTGTCCGTGAGATGGTGGGAGAGCACTTGCCAAGAGCTATTTAGATGAAACTGGACAAAAATACATTTCGTTCATTTAATGTGCGCTGAGTAGTTGTGTGGGAAGTGTTTAGGTGAATTCCTGAAAAAAGCCTGTGAAATAGGCATCATCCATTCGACTTAGCTTCAGGGAGATGAAACGTCTGTGAATCAAACAGACATTAAAAGATGGAGCTCATAATTAAGGTTGTAAGACAAAATATGGATGGACGGTTGGATGAAAACCCAATTGGCTTGGTAAACGTCTATTCAAAAATAACAAGAGGAAACTTATATTCAGATTTTGGTTTGTGTGACATTCAGAGCGTAGGCTGTTTGTGCCATGCCGTGCTCAGTTGACCACGTAGAATTCTTAATGAAGTAGACTGACAAGTCTTGCAAAAATTCTGTCTGATGTTCAGGAGTTGGCAGACTCTTAACATGCTTCTCATCAGAAAATCAATGCGATAAGGACAAATACTGTGTAAGAGCATTATTGTAGAAACAGAAAGATAACTAGTAAAACGTGTATGAGGATATTAGCTGGGTATAGGGTAGAAACAGAGGGATGAGGATGGGCAGGGGGTAATTATGGTCTCACACCTTGATGGTGGAGGGAAAGGTGGGTAAAGGAAGTGGGAAAGATGGCGCAGGGATCTGGAAAGACAGGGCAATGGTGGGCAGAGTTCAATGTTGACTAATTCTATGAAATATAAGATGGATAGAGAAGAGATTGAGATTGTTAACAGTTGCAGCTTGCTTGCCTCCTCACTCACTTTTGGCACCAGCAGTCAGGAAATCAAAAGGCCAATTGCATTAGGTAAATCTGCTGTCAGGGACCTTTCCAGAGTACTGAGAAGCAATGATGTTAGCCTAGAGACTAAGATGTGCCTGATCCAGTCCATGGTCTTCTCAATTGCTTGCTATGCATCAGAGAGCTGGATAATGACTAGGATGATAGAAGAAGAATTGATGCCTCTGAGTGTGGTGCTGACAAGAGTCTTGAACATACCATGGACTGCCAAGAAAACAAATAGGGCTGTCTTGGAGAGGGTGAAAGCAAGTTTCTCCTTGGAGACTAGGATTTTAAAGCTTCGTCTCACATTCTTTGGGCATGTGGCCGGGAGGAAGCAATCCTTGGAGAAGGAACATCATGCTTGGAAAGGTGGAGTAACCATACAGGAGATGAAGACCCCAGATGAGATGGATTGATACAGTAGCTAGGGCAATGGGGGTAGATGTGTTGGAGTCAGTGAGACTGGCTCAGAATAGGGCAGGGTTCTGCACTATTGTACATAGAGTCACTGAGTCACAGGAGACTTGTTGGCACATAACAACGACAATGGATTAGAAGGATTGTACCAAACAATGTGAATGAAGCATAGTGTGAAACACAATGTATACGAACTTTGTAAGCAAACAAAATAAAAATTTATTTTTTTAGTTTATAAAAATAAAAGTAAGAAAATCAATGAGACCAAGCACAGAGTTGGGCAGGGCCTGTTTTCAGGTGCTCAGTCCCCTGTCTTTAGTTTGGGGCATTAGTGAAATCTTACAACACTGATGAAATTCTTTGCTGTTTTTTATAGGTTGTATTGTTTTTCCTCAAAATTTTGTAACTGCAGAAATCTGTTATTGTGTATCTTAAATATTATGACTTAAAATGTGGAAGTTCATTTGTATTTATACTTATATTATAATAGTGATGTTGTTAGGTTGAGTTGCTATTGTTTTCTTGTTGTTGTTGTTGTTATGTGCCATCGAATCGTTTGCAACTCATAGCGACCCTACGTACAAGAGCCCTAAACGCCGTTCTATCCTGTGTCAACCTCGCTGTCTCAAACACACTCATTCGCACCACTCTACTCACAGAATCGATCCATCTCATCGAGGGTCTTCCTCTCCTGCACTGTCCCTCCACTTTCCCAAACATGATGTCCCTCTCCAAGGACCAGTCCCTCCTTGCAACATGCCCAAAGTATGTCAGACGAAGCTTCAGAATCCTTGACTCCAAGGAGCATTCCGGCTTCACCCTCTCCAGGACTAACTTGTTTGTTCTCCTAGCAGTCCATGGTATATTCAACACTTCTCCAGCACCACAACTCAAAGGCATCAATTCTCTTTCTACCACCCCTATTCACTGTCCAACTCTCCAATGCGTAGCACCTAATTGCAAAGACTATAGCCTGGATCAGGCACACCTTAGTCTCCAGCCTGACATCATTGCACTTCAGTACTCTTGAGAGGTCCCTCACAGCTGACTTTCCCAATGCAATTCATCTCCTGATTTCCTGGCTGCTGTTACCAAGAGTGTTGACTGTGGAACAAAGTAAACAAAAACAGTTAACTATCTCAGTCTCTTCACCATCCATACTGATGCTGCCAGTTGGCCCAGTGGTGAGAATCTTTGTTTTCTTGATATTGAGCTTCAATCCATATTGAAGACTGCAGTCCTTGACCTTCTGCAGCAAGCGCTTCAGGTCCTCCTCAGTTTCAGCGAGCAGGGTTGTTGTCAGCTGCATAACGTAGGTTGTTGATGATTCTTCCACAAATCCTGATGCCACATTCTTCCTCGCACAGCCCTTTATGATATTGTTTATAATATTATAGTTATAAAATTATAATTATATAAATATATTTATAAAGAGAACAAACAGGTTCATGCTGGAGAGGTGAAGCCAGCCTGCTCCTTGGAGGCAAGGATTCTGAAGTTTCGTCTGACATACTTTGGACATGTTGCAAGGCAGAATCAGTCCTCGGAGAGGGACTTCGTTCTTGGGAGAGTGGAGAGATAGCACAGGAGGGAAAGATCATCTATGAGTTGGATGAATTCAGTAACTGGAGTAGTGGGGGTAGACGTGTAAAAGACAGTGAATGACACATAACAACAACAACAGCAACAATAATATATAATTATAATATTGTATTGTTATATTGTTATTGAATTGAGTATTGAGTACGACTCATAGGGATGCTATGAACTGCTGAGCAGAACCCTACCCTTTCTTGTACCATCCTTATCATTGCTGATGCACTAGAGTCCTTTGCTGCACTCACCAATTTTAATAAAAATCTAATAGCATCATACTAAGCATTGATGTCACAAATGTACAGAACACAGCCTTTGACTTTAGAACCTTGAGACTCTAGTAGGTAGATGGTTCTGAAAGCACAGAGCTACATTATAGTGATGTGTCACTATTCAGGATTTGCCCAAGCATGCACGAAGATCT
Source organism: Elephantulus edwardii (assembly GCF_000299155.1). Taxonomy (NCBI): domain Eukaryota; kingdom Metazoa; phylum Chordata; class Mammalia; order Macroscelidea; family Macroscelididae; genus Elephantulus; species Elephantulus edwardii. The sequence continues at coordinate 9,177 of NW_006400792.1, read as the reverse complement.
GAGCAGCTCTCTGGTGGTCGTGGTTATGTGATGTATCCCCACAGTGATCATTCAATCAAGATGTCTCCTGGTCAGCCTGGAGGGAGAACATTTCTCAGAGTGGGGAATACCTGGGCAAAGGCTTGAGACATGGACCACCATGGAATGTTTGGGGACTATAAAGAGATATGTTGTTGAGTATTGTTGAGTCAGGACCAACCCATAGCTGACCCTCTAGCAGGTTTTCAGAAACAGTGAATCACATAGGAGGAGACTGTCCATTTTTCTTCTGCGGAGCAGCTAGTGGATTCAAAGCATGTGCCTTTGGGTTGGCAGCACGACTTCTTACCTCTAATCCACAAGAGCTCCCTAAAGAGAGATAGAATGGGAACTGAAATTGAAGAGGCTGAGTTAATCAAGACAAGACTGGAGAAAATTAGGTAAAGACAAAGTATACATCTGATGCTAAGTTTGAACTCCACCTGTATGAAATGAGGCATCATCAAAGGTGATGAAGATTGAATATAATGTTCAGATTTCCATATTATGAACATTACTCTCTCAGCCATCTAGAGTTTGCATTGGAGGATTAAACACTGGAGACAGAGGGCCGGGTGGGAGACAATTGCAGTAGTGGAAATGAGAGAAGACCATTTTCTGGTTTAGGTCAGTATCCATGGTGGTGGGAGCAAAAGTGGAGCTGCAGGAGATGTCCAGTCAGGGAAAGTCCACAGGACATGGCTGCTGATGTTGAGGTAGGATCTAGGGTGATGCTTACTTAGCTAATGACCATGGTAGGTGGTGTTGCATTTTCCTGTGGAAAGGGATAATGAGTAAAAGATAATGCATTTAGTTCTCCCACATGAAATTTAAGGTCCTTCTAGGCTATCCATACGCACACAGTTTGTGAGAAATTGAAAATCTTGCCCTGAAGCTTGTCAAAGTGCCTGGGTTAGCATAAAGGTTTAAGAGCCATCAGCATGCCAGTAGATGTCGTGAGGATGAAGAGAGGCTAGCTAGTTAGTGCCTCTAAAACAGGAGCATTCAAGAAGCAGATAAGGAAGAGGCAAAGAGAGAAAGACTAATCAAGAAGGAGGAAAGAAGAAGAAATCCGAATCATAGACATTGCTGTTGTTATTACATGCCATCGAGTCGCCAGCAACTCACAGTGACCCTATGTACAACAGTCCTACACTCTGCTCTATCCTGTGCCACTCTTATTGTCTCCAACACACCTATCCCTATTACCCCAGTCACTGTTTTAATCCATCTCATCGAGGGTCTTCCTCTCCTGTGCTGTCCCTCCACCCTCCCAAGCATGACATCCCTCTCCAAGGACTGATGCCACCTCGCAACATGTCCAAACTATGTCACACGAAGCTTCAGAATCTTTGCCTTCATGGAGCAGCCTGGTTTCAAGAAAAAAATGTCTTTGGGGAGAATAATGAATAGAGTTAACTTCTGGCAGAAATAGAGACCAAGAAGTTCTGTTCGAGATGACAGTTAGGTTAGCAATGACTTACCAAGAGTCTGTTCATTGAGATGACAGATGGAGGCCATGTCCTGGGGAGAGTGAAGCCTGTTTGCTCCTTGAAGGCAAGGATTTTGAAACTCCATCTCACGTACTTTGGGCATTTTTCCAGGAGGGACCAGTTCTTGGAGAGGGACATCACGCTTGGAAATGTGGAGGGACAGCACAGAACAAGCACCTGGAAGTGATGGATTGACTATGACAGTGAGGACAGGTGCATCAGAGACGATGAGATTGGCTTAGGTTGGCAGGGTTTACAGCTATTGTTCATAAGGTCACTATGAGTCACAGTCAACTTGATGGCACATAACAACTGCAGTGTTGTGGGTAAAAAGTTGAGCTGCCAACCCAAAGATAGGCAGTTCGAATCCAGCACCTACTCGCGACAGAGAAAGATGGGCAGTCTCCCCCCAGGTAATTTTTACCGCTTCTTTAAACCTACTGGAGAGTCAGCTTTGAGTGATTTCTGATTTAAGGGCACATAGTAACAATGACAATAAAATAATGAAAGTTAGATGGTGATTTTGAAGTTTGAAATTTTGGAGAGAACTAGCTTTGAACAATGACAAGATGTAAGACATGGTGATCATGGCAGTGATGCTCACAGAATGGACAGATGAAGGTGGCTGAAACTGGTGAGCTCCAGATCTCCATGGCTACATGGAGTGGAGGTGTCTAGACCAGTGGACAGTCAAGCTGCTACTAACTGCCTCTAACTCCTGGTCACTCTGGGCATAGAATTGTATTACATGCTATTTCTTTCTTTTTTCTTTTGTTGTGGTGAGAAAAGTTTGTATTTAGAATTAGCCAGCTGAACTCCGTTTAGATGATCTCAATTTTGTTGACAATATTGGAAGCAAGTCGATCATAGCCTTCTTCTCTCCATCAGGCTTAATCAAAGAGTTGACCTTGGCCACATCAGTGTCACAGAGCTTCTTTATAGCTTGTTGGATTTGGTGTTTGTTGGCCTTGACGTCCACAGTGAACACACGTGTGTTGTTATCTTCTGTTTTGCTATGGCTGACTCAGTGTTCAGGGGAAACTTGATGGTGGCATGGTGGTTCAGCTTGTTTCTTCTGGGGGTGCTCTTCCAGGGGTATTTGGGCTGCCTTTGGAGTCTCAGCGTCTTAGGCTGCCAGAAGGTGGGTGGGTTATGTGTGGATCTTTTTTTGGGGGTGAGGGCTGTCTTCTTGGCTTTTAACGCCTTTGCTTTGGCTTCAGTTTTGGGAGGGGCAGGGGCTTCCTTCTTTCCCTTTCGGGACTGTCTTCATAGAAAGGATCTACATGGCATTTCTATGGCTCATTTTTCAGGTGCAGATCACCAGGCCTTTATTCTGAGGTGCCTCTGGATGGACTCAAACCTCCCACCTTTCAGTTAGAAGTCGACTGCATTAACGCTTTATACAGAGTGTGGAAACTATAGAACAATATCATTGATTTCACATGCAAGCAAGATTCTGCTGAAGATTATCTAAAAACGACTGGAACAGCACATCAGCAGAGAACTGCCGGAAGTCCAGGTTGGGTTTAGAAGAGGTCGTGGTACTAGGGATATTGTAGCTAATGTTAGATGGATATTGGCTGAAAGCAGGGAGTACCAGAGGAATGTATATTTGTGTTTCATTGATTATGCAAAGGCGTTTGGCTGCGTGGATCATAACAAACTGTGGCTGACTCTGAGAAGAATGGGAATCCCAGAACACTTGATCGTGCTAATGCGAAACTTGAACCAAGAGGCAGTCATCAGAACAGAGCAAGGAAACACTGCATGGTTCAAAATTGGGAAGGGTGTATGCCAGGGATGTGTCCTGGCTCCATACCTTTTCAACCTGTATGCAGAACAGATCATCCGGGAGGCTGGGCTCTATGAGGAGAAATGTGGCATCAGGATTGGTGGAAGATCTATAAACAATCTGCGTTATGCAGATGACACAACCCTGCTTGCTGAAACTGAGGAGGACCTGAGGCGCTTGCTGCTGAGAGTCAGGGACTGTAGCCTTCAGTATGGATTGAGGCTCAATGTCAAGAAGACAAAGATTCACACCACAGGACCAATTGGCAGCATCAGGATGGATGGTGAAGAGATTGAGATTGTTCACAGCTTTACTCTACTTGGCTCCACAATCAACACTCTTGGCACCAGCAGCCAGGACATTAAAAGATGTATTGTGATGGCAAAGTCTGCTGTTAGGGACCTCTCTAAAGTACTCAAGAACAACGGTGTGTCTCTGGAGACTAAGGTTCGTCTGGTATAGCCATGGTCTTTGCAATCACTTGTTATGCGGCAGAGAGCTGGACAATGACCAGGAAGGAGAGAAAGAGAATTGACGCTTTTGAGCTTTGGTGTTGGAGAAGAGTGCTGAGGGAGCCATGGACTCCTAAGAAAACAAACAGATTCATCCTAGAGAGGGTTAAACTGGCCTGCTCCTTGGAGGCAAGGATTCTGAGATACTGACATACTTTGGTCATGTTGTAAGGAGGGATCGGTCCTTGGAGAGGGACATCATGCTTGGGAGGGTAGAGGGCAGGCACAGAAGGGGAAGGCACTCTGGGAAGTGGATTGATTCGGTGACTGGGGCAATCAGGATGAGTGTGTCGGAGACAGTGAGATTGGCATAGGACAGAGCAGAGTTTAGAGCTGTTGTACATAGGGTCGCTGTGAGTCTTTAATTCAGTGAACTCATGGGGTAGTTTACAGAGGACTAGGGTAGCTGTTGTGGTTGTTGGGTGCCATCTAGTTGACTAGGACCCATAGTCACCTTGTGAACTACACGTCTGAACCTTGCCCTGTCTGTCATGATCTTCCTCATCTTTGATAGGCTGGAGCCTATTGCTACAGTGACTGTCAATCCATCTCATTGGGAGTCTTCCTCTGACACTCCACCTTTTCTAGCATGATTTCTGTCTCCAAGGACTGGCTCCTGATTATTTACCCCAAGTAAATGAGATGAAGTAGGGTGGTGGCAGGTAGGGAAGACTGCGTGAGACTTGGTGCTGCTACTAACATGGTTTTAGTTAATTCAACACTACCCCTATCTCCACTTCTTGCTTTTATAAAACAGTGATAGCCATGTTCCCTCCAATGTGTGTAAGTAAGAGCACTTTGCAAAGTGGAAGGAGTTGAAGAGCTATTTCAAAACTTAAGTTGCATCAGATCTTAGGATCAAAATGAGCAGATTGTTAATAATTTGTAAGCACAGAACATCTCTTTGGCAGAAAGCCTGAGATGGTAAGACCTGCTACAACTAAAAATGATCCTTTTAAACTTAACTCATTGCCATCAAGTCAGAACCAACCCATGACTGACCTTCTCGTGGGTTTTTGGAGGCTGTAAGGCCCACAGGAAGAAATTGTCCATTCTCTTTCTTGGAGCAGTTGGTGGATTTGAACTGCCTTCTTTACGCTGGCAGCACAGCTCATTACACTAGGCCACCAGAGCTCCCCCTATAAAGGGTTTTAAGTCTGAGTAAAAATGCTCCATGGGGGTCGCTGAGACTATAAATATGGAAACAAATGGCCTTATGTTTCTTCCATATTTTGAGCTTCAGACCTTTGAATTGGCAGCCCAATACTTAACACAGATTATGTACTCAATCCATGTGTGATGTTTATTTTTTCATTGTCCTAGGGATTGGTAAATTTTTTCTATATAAGGACAAGGTAGTAAATTCATTATGATTCACAAGTCAGAGAGTCTGTTGGCAGCTGTTCAGCTTTGCTGTGGAGGTGTAAAAGCAGCCGTATTTTACGTAGACCACAGTGTATGGCTGACTTCCAATAAAATGTTATTTACAAAGCCAGAGGGCTGAATATGGTCCATGAGCCGTGGTTTAGCTGTCCTACAGGATAATTTTACATTATGTCTGCCTGAACTGAAGGAATGTTGCCTAACTGTGGAGGAGTAAGCCTCATTTGCTCTGCTGTTGTTGTTAGGTGTCATTGGGTCAAGGACAGAGCTGAACCCTTGTCCTGTGCCATGCTCATCCTCTCTGACACACTTGAGCCCACTGCTGCAGTCACTGTGTCAGTCCATCTCATTGAGGTTTTCCTCGTTTTCTCTGGCCCTCCACCTTTCCCTGTATGTTGGCCCTGTATGTATAACCGGCCTCTCTTGACAACATCTCAAAGTATGTGGGATGAAGTTTCACTATCCTTGTCTGTAAGGAGCACTGTGACTGTATTCTTTAAGACAGATTTATTCTTTTCACAGTGCATGGGATATTCAGTACTTTTGCCAGCCAGAACCTTGGGTAATACAAAGGGTTTGTACTTCTAACCTAAAAGGTTATGGTTTGAATTTGCCAAGAAAACCTTGTGGAGGAGGTCTGTCTTGTAACCCAGGAGGCATTGACGTGATAACGACAGGCTTGGTTTTTAAGGATCTAGGCTAATTTTTAGGAGCCCTAGTGGCGCAGTTGTTAAAGCACTGTGCTGCTAAGCAAAAGATTTGTGGTTCAAACACACCAGGGACTTCTCAGGACAAAGACATGGCAATCTGTAAAGATGTACAGGCTAGGGAACCTTAAAAGCCAATTCTACACTGTCCTATAGGGTCACTGTGTGTTGGAATCCACGCTAAAATTTGAGTTTTCTTGGTTCTGGGTGTACCAAACCACAGATGTACCATTTATATAAGTGACACACTGATTGTCTCTTAAACTACATATTGACTCCTTATGAACATTTTTTTTAAATAGAGTGGTGCGTCTGGACAATCAGTCGGACAATTCACACAGCCCTGAAAAGTTTTTCAGTGCCAACTACCAGTTGGTCATGAAACATGAATGAGCTTGAGACACTGTCCATTCCTAAAATTCAACCAAGGATTGGCTAAAACATTGGAATACCTGTTTAAGAAGGCTCTGGATGACCTTCCCGCCCATAGTAGCTTGATTTGATTTTATTTTTGGTGGTGTCTGGTTGTACCTGGCTAGAACATTTTTTTTTTTAAATCACTTTGGAAATTAGGAAAACCAATGATCTAAAACTAGGACAGGGTCTTAAATAGATTGGTTTGTCCATTTCAGGTTGCTGGTTGGCAGGCTCCTCTAAGACCCTTCATTTTCTTTCTCTGCCTCCCGGAACTTTGATCAGAAGAGGAGTCTGAGCATCATCCCCTCTAACTTTTTAACCAATGGCTGGCTAAAACGGGAATGTCCAGCCCAGTATTTTTTTTTCTTTTAAATCACCCGCAAAAAGAGGTTCTACACATCTTCACAAAACCTGGAATTTCCACGAGGATGTCTGATCTTTATAATCCAAGCAGTCAGCATTCAAGTTAAGCTTCCAGGAGGCAGTTTGGTCCTTATAATGCAAGCAATCAGTGGTCGAGTTAAAACCCAGGCTTGAGGCTCCATATCCCTGGGTGGAAAGAGAAGCTGGGGACTGGTTGAGGTGGCTGGTGACTGCATTGGTACCCATGGAGCTGAATGTGGCCCCTGGTCCAGGAAGCTGGTGATACATAGGGGTCAAGTAAGATCCACAGTCCATGCCCCCAAAGTAGGAAGTTGAGCCAGCATATCCTTGACTATAAGCTGAAGCCTGAGTATAGGTCATGGGATAGGACCTCTGCATGCAGGAAGCGGAGGTGGACAAGGGATCTGACAGTGGGGAGATGGAAGCTGGACTCCAGATAGACACTGGAGCACTGCTGCTGGAAATGGCCGGGACTGAGGTGCTAGAGGGGAGAGTGAACTGGCCACTTGTTCCACTCTCTGAATTCACTTCCCAAGCCGGTGATATCTTCTTTTTGGCAGGTTTCACTTTGCTTTGACCTCCATTCTGTTGCTGCTGCTGCTGCTGTTGGCGGCATTTAGCTCTTTGATTCTTAAACCATACCTGCACCCTGGACTTGGGCAAGTTGATTTTCAGGGCCACCTCCTCCCGCACGAAGAAAGAAGCCTGGGTGCCGCGTCTTGGCAAACAGTGCTTCCAGCACGTCAAGCTGTGCCCGGGTGAATGTCATCCTTTCTCGGCGCTGTTTCCGAGGGGTGGCTGCGGGACAAGAAACCCAGGGCCCAGGGTAGCCCACCGAGGGGGGCAGCAAGTCCATCCATGCCCGAGGTGGTCAGACTCAGCCCACTGACTGCGTAAGGCGGTAGCTTAAGATAAGACATCACGCTAAGGTTGTTGGAGGCGCAAAATCTGCCCAAATTGGGGAAGCCGGAAGGTCTCGTTGAGCCTGGAGTGGACAGATTCAGGGTCCTTGGCGGGTGGGTTTAGGGTGGTGGAACTTACAGCCACATAGGAGCTCAGGGAAAACAAAACCCCAAATCATCCTTCAAAATGCAAAGCAGAAGCGCCAAGGGCCGCTCCGGCGATTTTTATTTTTCGAGAATCCTCATCTTAACTGTTCGTCCCAAGCACCAAGTTTACAAAATCCCATTCTGGTTTCTGGAGGCATTACAATGAGTATTGCTCCTGACAACAAGGGCAGGTAGCACCTCCTCTCTGTTGGTGTGGAGATTACCAATATCTGATGCTGAAACCGTTCCATTTAAGCCTAATGGGAGGATGACACAAGTCAATCGACTTGTGGACAGACTAACATGCCCTATGTGTGTGATCCCATCCACCTCATGTCAAAGTCGGTCAATGGCTAGGAAAGCTATTTTGAACAGACACTGGATGCCACAGCTTCAAGAAGAGTCCTGTCTACATGGAGTTGTGGACTTGGGTTACTCAGGTCACTATTGGAGTTCCCTGTGCTAGGTCAGCCTCACTGTAGGTCTTAGACCCTGTCTACCCTAAACTGAGGTCTCTCCTAAACTCTCCCCACCAAAGGAGGATTTCCTTACGTTTAAGCCTCATTCGCCCAAGGTTGTCTCTCAATGACTGTTTATTTGATAAACACGATTTTTGAGTAGAACCTAATTCTGACAGTTTTAACTATTGCTCATAAAGTAGGAAGGATCTAAAACTAATTCAAATCTCAAAACTATTCCTGGGCTGTGGCTCCACAGTTCTAAGTAGAAGCCATTGTGTACATATTCTGAAAATGTTGCCTGGCACGAGATGCCTAGCTAAGGCATCACACACTTGTTAAGAAAAATGCTTTAAAATGCCCATATACTCGACTTTGCTACCAGCCTGTTGGCTACCTGGGAGCTACCAGACTTCAGTCCTTGCTTCAAAATGGCACCCAGCTTTAGCACTTGGTTTTGGGCACACAACTTTTCCAGAGGGAAAGTTTACACCCAGGAAGGGCCACCCTAGTACATTCTGTGTAATTGCACACCAACTAATTAGATGTCTCCAGGTTGTGAACTCAAGAGGCCTTGATTACTATCCCATCGTGCCAAAAGAACAGATAGGTCTTGGAGAAGGAATATCCAGAAAGCTAGAGGTAAAGATGATAAAGCTTCATCTCCCCTAATCTGGGCACATTGTTAAGAGAGAGGTAATTCCCTGGAGAGGTATGGCATGCTCAGAGAAGGGTAGGTGAAAAGGAGGAAACCCTAAACCAGGCAGAATGACAGACTGCAGCCGTGGGCTCAGGTGTCAGATGAGGATGGCAGAGAATATACGAGGGTTCAGATTTGGTGTTCATAGGGCTACTATGGGTCTAATTTGACTTGATAGCATTTAATAATTCACAAAAACTACCCTATCATCACTGTATTCTTCTTAGAAACACATTGTAGAAATTGAGTTACATATCATTCTGT
>NW_006400791.1:11521-14021 GCF_000299155.1 Elephantulus edwardii | reverse complement strand
ATTGATCGTTCAGTTCCTTCAGTGAATAATTTCTTTTTATTTTTTGACTCTCTTCTATTTGTGCATACTTCGTGATAATACTTTGTTTTGTCATTCTGTGCTGTACTTTGAAATCTTCTGTGTATCTCTTTAACTTCCTTATTCCTTCCCTTTGCTTTGCCTTCTTGCCATTCTAGTGGAATATTCCGTTTCTTCTCACATACATTTTGGTATTTTCTTCCACTTATGCCTTTGTAATGAGTCTCTGCCTTCTTCCTGGATGATATTCCTGATATCCTCCCAAAGTTCATCTGGTCATTGTTCATTAGTGTCCCAGGTTGCAAAGCGATTCTTGTGGTGGTTTTTAAATGCAGATGGGATAGACTCAAAGCCAAATTTTGATTCCTGTGGACTAGTTTTCATTTCCTTTGTTCTTTTTTAAAACAATTTTTAATTGTGATTTTAATGAAAGTATACACAAAACTTGGATTTCCATTCATTCATTGTTGCATATTTTCCTCCCTACTCCCACAGTTTACTTTTTTTAAAAAAGAATATTCATTCATTTTTTGCATAATTTCCTCCCTCCCTGCCATCCCAGTCCAGTTAGCTATGCATCTCTTATTCTAAACTTTTATCATGCAAATAATGCCTAACTATAAATTCCTTTTAAACAGTTCTTTCATTCATCTGTTCCAATAATGTTCATTATTAATCCCCTCTTTTCTTAGTTTCCTCTAACCCCCATGGCAGTCCTGTTTTATCACGATGGCATTACACAGTATTCGTCCTTTTCTGACTGAGCTATTTCACTCAGTATAATGTCCTTCAGGGTCACCCATTTTGCTTATTATTCCTTTGTGTGAATATACCACAGTTTCTCTATCCATTCAATTATTGATGGACACTTGGGTTACTTCCATCTCTTTGCTACTTTGAATAATGCAACAATAAACATGGGTGTGCATATATCTGTTTGGCTGGCAGCTCCAGTTTCTTTAGGGTGCATTCCCAGTCATGGAATTCCTGGGTCAAATGGTATTTCTATTTTTAACTTTTTTAGAAAGCTCCATACTACCTATCAGTGACTGCAATATTTTCACTTCTACCAACAGTGAATAAGGGTTTCAATATCATCACAACCTCATCAGCATTTGTTGTTTTCTGCTCCATTGAACTTTGCTGATGTTACTGAGGTGAGACAATACCTCATAGTTCTTTTAATTTGCATCTCTTAGAACTAGGGATTTTGAACATTACTTCATGTGTTTGTTTGTCATCTAAATGTCTTCTATGGTGAAGTGTCTGTACATATCTTATGCCCACTTTGTGATTGGGTTGTTTACCTTTTTCTTGTTGAGGTGCTGGAGTATTCCACAAATTCTAGATAAGTCCCTTATAAGGCATGCCATTACCAAATATTGTTCCCAGCCTGTGGCTTCCCTTTTTTACTCTGTTGGAAAAGATTTTGATGTGCATGGAGATTTGATTCTAAGAAGGTCCCATTCATCTATTTTATTCTTTCCTGGTTGTAGATTTTTCAGAATACTTGGAAGACTGTTCATATTGTGGATTAGGGCCTCTGGAATTCTTCCAAGCTTTTCTCTGATAAAGTTTATAATCCTTGGTTTAACTCTTAGGTCCTTGATCCACATTGAGTTGGTTTTTATGTATAGTGTGAGGTGTGGGTCTTTCTTATGTATTCTACAGTTTTCCAATTCTGCCAACACAGTTTGTTAAAGAGGTTTTTGTTCTCCTGCTTAAATGATTTAATCTCCTAGTCAAAAAATAGTTGTCCATAGATAGATGGGCTGATTTCTGTGTTCTCAATTCTTTTCTGTTGATCTATGTATCTGTCACTGTACCAATATCACGCTTGACCACGATGGCTGTGTATTAAGATTTGAAATCAGGAAGTGAGATGCCTCCTACCTTGTTTCTCATTTCAAAGAGTGCTTTGTTTATTCAGGGTCTCTTTCCATCTCAGATAAAATTGGAAATTGCCTTTTCCATCTCTTTGAAGAATTGAATTGGTATTTGTATTGGTATTAAATTGAATTTATAGATTATTGAGTTTTCCTCCATAAGTATGGTATATTATTCAATTTCTCCAGGTATCTTTTTGTTTCTTGTAGTAATGTTTTCTAACTGTATTTGAACAGGCCTTTTTTCTTTCTGGTTATATTTGCTCCTAAGTATTTAATCTTGTGGTTAGAGATTATGATGGATATTGTTTGTCTTGGCTCCATTTCTGTATTCTTTTTGTCACTGTAGAGAAATACAGTTGATTTCTGTATGTTGTTGATCTTGTATCCTGCCACTTTACTCAATTGGTCAACTATGTCCAGTGGCTTTCTCTTGGAGTCTTCAGTGTTTTCCAAGTCTACTTCTGAAAATAGCAGGCCTCTGAAAACCCTATGTACAACAGAACACATTTAGATAACAGAAACGGCAAAGGAGGTCGAGTTTTCAAGTATGGAAATACAAAGGAAGAGGAACAGTTGTAAGCAGACACTGGTGA
>NW_006400791.1:6867-8221 GCF_000299155.1 Elephantulus edwardii | reverse complement strand
TGATTCAGTGACTGTGATAATTGGGATGGGAGTGTCAGAGACAGTGCGATTGGCACAGGACAGAGCGGAGTTTAGCACTGTTGTACATAGGGTCGCTATGAGTCGCAGGCGACTCGATGGCACATAACAACAACAAATAAACAACAACTATCATATCATCAGCATATAGAGATAATTTTACCTCCTCTTTGTCAATTTTGATACCTCTTAATCACTTTTGTTGTCTTATTGCTATCACTAAGATTTCCAATACAATTTTGAATAGGAGAGGTGATAGCAAACTTCCTTGTCTAGTTCCTGATCTCAAAGAGAATGCCTTGATTGGATAAAAAAACTAACATCCATAAATATGCTGTTTACAAGAGACACCCCTGAAAAATGAAGATGAAGAAAGACTAAAAATAAAAGGGTGGGGGAATATATACTAAGAAAATGGCAACCAGAAAAAAGCTGGAGTAGCAATATTAATCTCTGACAAAATAAATTTCAATGCAAAAGCAAACACAAAGGACATGGATGGTCATTCTAGAATGCTTAAAGAGTGAACAGATCAAGGGGACATAACAATAATAAATATCTATGCACCAAATGAAAGACCCACAAAATATATGAAACAAACATTAACAAAACTGAAAAAGGAAGTAGACAACACTATTGTAGTACTTGGAGACTTCAATATACCACGCTCAAGAAAAGATAGAACTACCAGAAATAAACTCAACAAAGATACTGAAGAATTAAACCACACAATAAACCAACTTGATCTTATAGATATTTATAGGCTAATGTACCCAAAAACGACATAACATACCTTCTCCAATATACATGGAACATTCTCCAGAATAGATCACATTTTAGGTCACACGGCAAGCATCAATAAATTAAAAAAAAATAGAAATAATACAAAGCATCTTCTCAGACTACAATACTACAAAATTAGAAATTAATAACAAGAGAATAAAGGAGAAAAAGACATACATTTGGAGGCTGAACAACACCTTGCTAGAATGTAAGTGCATGATAGAAGAAATAAAAAATGAAATTAATAAGTTTGTTGAAACAAAAGACAATGAAAACACCACTTACCCAAAAGTCTGAGAAACATCCAAAGCAGTGATCAGAGGTCAATTTACAGCAAAAAGCAAACATATCAAAAAGCAGGAAAAAATGACCATTGACTTTCTAACTCAACATCTCCAACAAACTGACAAAGAACAGCAAGAAAACCTAATACCCTGTTAAAAACCCTGAAATAATAAAAATTGTTGTTGTTGTTATGTGCCGTCGAGTCGTTTCCGACTCATAGCGACCCTATGCACAACAGCCCTAAACCCTGCTCTATCCTGCGCCAACC
>NW_006400791.1:3509-5742 GCF_000299155.1 Elephantulus edwardii | reverse complement strand
CAAATATAGATCTCTTCCAGTCAGTTGGCCAAGTGGTTGTTCTCCAGATTTCTTGGCACAACTTGGTGAGCACATCCAGGGCAACATCTGTTATCTGATATAATCAAAATTAGAGCAGAAATAAATGAAATAGAAAACAGAAGAACAGTTGAAACCATCAACAACACTAGGAGGTGGTTCGTTGAAAAGATCAATAAAATTGACAAACCACTAGCAAAACTAAGGAAGGAAAAGACACAAATAATCTGAATAATAGATGAAATGGGCAACATCAAAACAGAACCAAATAAACTAAAAAAGGTTAACACTAGAATATTATTAAAAACTATACTCAAACAAATATGAAGACCTAGAGAAAATGGACAAATACTTACACATGCACAACTTACCTAAACTGACACAAACCAAAACTGAACACCTGAACAGATATATTACAAAAGAAGAAATTTAAGAAGTAATAAAGTAACTTCCAGCCAAATAAAAGCCCTGGACCAGATGGTTTTACAAGTGAATTTTATCAAACATTCAGAGAACTGTCACAAATTTTACATAAGCTATTTCAGAAAATAGAAAAAGATGGAGTTCTCCCTGACTCATCCTATGAATCAAACATATCCTTGATACCAGAGACAGGAAAGAACACCACCAAAATAGAAAGCTATAGGCCAATATCTCTTACGAACATAGATGCAAAAATCCTGAATAAAATACTGGCTAATAGAATCCAATGATAAATCAAAGAAATAATTCATCATGACAAAGTGGGATTAATAATAGGAATGCAAGGATGGTTCAACATAAGAAAAGCAATCAATGTAATTCATCACATTAACAAAGCAAAGAACAAGAACCACATGATCCTATCAATTGATGCAGAAAAGGCCTTTGGCAAAGTCCAACACCCTTTCCTGACTAAAACACTCAGCAAAATGGGATTAGAGGGGAATTTCTTCAACACAGTATAAAGTATATACACAAACTCAAGAGCCACCATTGTTCTCAATACAGAGAGATTAAAAGTATTGCCTTTGAGAACAGGAACTAGGAAAGGATGCCATCACCTCTCTTATTCAATATTGTATTGGAAGTCTTAGTGATTGCAATAAGAGAAGAGAATGAAATAAGAGATATCCAGATTGCCTAAAAGGAGGTAAAATTATCTCTCTATGCAGATGATATGACAGTATACTTAGAAAACTCTAAAGACTCAACATGAAAGCTATTAGACATACTTGACCAATTCAGCAAAGTAGCAGGATACAAGATCAACATACAAAAATCAGTTGGATTTCCCTGCAGTGACAAAGAGAATACAGCTAATCACAAGATTAAATACTTGGGAGTAAATCTAACCAGAAGCACAAAGGATCTATTCAAAGAAAACTACATTACTACAAGAAACAAAAAGAGACTTTCAAAAGTGGAAGAATATCCATTGCTCATGGATAGGAAAACACACTAATGTGAAAATGGCAACACTACCAAAGGCAATTTACACATTCAATGCAATCCCAATACAAATACCAATCCCATTCTTTAATGAGTCAGAAAAGGCAATTTCTACTATCATTTAGAATGAAAAGAAGCCCAGAATAAGCAAAGCACTCCTTAAAGAGAAAAACAAAGTAGAAGGCATCTCACTCCCTGTTTTCAAATCCTATTACACTGCTGTGGTTGTCAAGACAGTGTGGTAGTGTTAAAATGACAGACACATAGATCAATGGAATAGAATTGAGAATGCAGAAATCAGCACATCTACCTATGGATTTTTGACAAGGAGAAGAAATCAGGTAAGTGGGGAAATGACATCCTTTTAAACAAAATATGTTGGCAAAATTGGAAAACTATCTGCAGAAAATTCAAGTAAGATCCACACCTCACTCCATTCACAAAAACCAACTCAAGGTGGTTCATGGGACTAGGACTAAAACCAAAGACTATAAATTTCATTAAAGAAAAACTTGGAGGAAGTCCAAAGTCCTAATCCACAACATCAACAGTCTTCCAAGCATCCTGGCAAAAATCTACAACCAGGAGAAGATAAAATAGATGAATGGGACCGTGTAGGAATCAAATCCCTACGCATAATCCAAAAACTTCTCCAACAGGGTAAAAAATGGAAACCACAGATTGGGGAAAAATATTTGGTAATGACATGTCAGACAAGGGACTTATAGCTATAATTTTTTTAAATTATTATTAAATTTTATTAGTTTTAATGAACATTTACAGA
>NW_006400791.1:1421-2969 GCF_000299155.1 Elephantulus edwardii | reverse complement strand
AGGGAAGGTGGTTCTTACAATAAAAGGCCTATAGACTAGCACTTTGTCTATTATAGTGTAGAGGTTAGGAACCACAATATGTAGAGGCTCAGCTATTTCATTTATGGTTCTTAAGTCCTGGAGCAAATTTCATCTACTGCTGGGTTGTTTTACAACTCGGAAGTTCTCATGCAAGTATAGCTATAATTTTTTAAAATACTTGAGCACCACAACAATAGAAAGGTAAACAAACCAATTGCAAAACGGGCACAGAATATGAACAGACACTTCACCAAAGAAGACATTTAGATGGCAAACAAGCACATGATGAAATGTTCACAATCCCTATCTCTAAAAGAGATACAAATCAAAACAACCATGAGACAACATCTTACCCCAGTACAAATTGCAAAATTTAACAGAAAAGTAAGAAACAAATGTTAGTGAGGTTGTGGAGAAACTGGAACCTTTATTCACTGTTGTGGGGGTGTAAAATAGTGAAAGTACTATGGAAGACAGTATGGCACTTTCTCAAAAAGTTGGAAATAGAAACACAATTTGACCTAGCAATTCCACTAGTAGGAATATACTCCAAAGAAACCATAACCACTACCCAAGCATATATATGCACACCCATGTTTATTGTGGCTTTGTTCACAATAGCAAAGAGTTGGAAACAACCTAAGTGCCCATCAACAAAAGAATGGATAGAGAACCTGGGTATATTCACACAATGGAATCCTACACTGCTTTGAAAAATAAGGAACTCATGAAATATTATACAAAATGGTTGACCTGGAGGACATTATGCTGAGTGAAATATCTCAGTCACAAAAGAACAAATACTGCATAATGCCACTATTTTAAAATGAGACTGACATTGGGGTCGGGGAGGGGGAGACTGAGAAAGATAGGATAAATTATGTATATTGCATTGAAACAGATGAGGGAGAGAACTGTTTAAAAGGAATATATGATTAGGTATTATTGTCACGACAGGAGTCCAGAACGAAGACTGCATAGTGGAGTGGACTTGATGGGAGGGATTGAATAACAATGAAAGAGTTTGTTTGTTTGTTTGTTTGTTTGTTTTTTAACTTTTCAAAACAAAGGCTACATAGTGAGGTGGACTTGGGGGGAGGGATTCTGTAACAATGAAAGAATTTTTCCTTTACTTTTCAAAGAGAAGAATAAACTGAAGGGGATGTTGGGCAGGGAGAAAAACGCAACAATGATTGAATGGAAATCCAAAATTTCTGTAAACTTTCATTAAAATAAATATAAAAAGACAGCGCCTTTAATCTTTTTTTAAAAAATAATTTTGATGAGCATTTACAGAGATTTTGGATTTCCATTTATTCATTGCTGCACTTCTCTGCCCCACCCCCACAGCCTTCACCCCCTACAAGTTCGCTCCTCTCTTTCAAAAGTAAAAGAAACACTCCTTCCCTGGTACACAATCCCCCCGCACCTTTCCCACTACCCCAAGTACATTCCACTATGCAACCTTAACTGTGGACTCTTGTGATAACCATAATACCCTATCATACATCGCTTTTAAATTATTCA
>NW_006400791.1:0-492 GCF_000299155.1 Elephantulus edwardii | reverse complement strand
GGAGTGAGGTGTGGATCTTGCTTGAGTCTTCTGCAGATATTTTTCCAATTTTGCCAGCACCATTTGTTAAAAAGGCTGTCATTTCCCCACTTAACCGATTTCATTTCCTTGTCAAAAATCAGTTGACCATATGTAGATGGGCTGATTTCTGGGTTCTCAATTCTATTCCACTGATCTATGTGTCTGTTGTTGTACCAGTACCATGCTGTCTTAACCACCATGGTAGTGTAGTAGGATTTGAAATCAGGAAGTGAAATGCCTCCTACCTTTTTTCTATTTTTAAGGAGTGCTTTTTTATTCGGGGCTTCTTTCCATTCCACATGAAATTGGAGATTACCTTTTCCATCTCCTTGAGGAATGGGATTGGTATTTTTATTGGGATTGCATTAAAAGTGTAAATTGCCTTTGATAGTATTGCCGTTTTCACAATATTGAGTCTTCCTATCCATGAGCAAGGGATATTCTTCCACTTCCCCAGGTCTCTTTTTGTTT
>NW_006400790.1:4067-9437 GCF_000299155.1 Elephantulus edwardii | reverse complement strand
TCATCTTGTTGAGGACTAAACCAAGCTACTCCTTGGAGGCAAGGATTCTGGGGCTTCGTCTGACATACTTTGGACATGTTGCCAGGAGGGACGGGTCCTTGTAGAGGGACATCATGCTTGGGAGGGTGGAGGGACAGCGCAGGAGGGGAAGACACTGTGTTTGAAAAGTCTCTGTAATCTGCATCTTGCTGAACAAAGAATCACTTAACGTATTGATATTCTACTGTATATGACATTTCGGTGATAGTCGTACAACATGGGATTTCCCGAAGTGCTTCTTCCTTCTTTCCTAGAAATTTTTCCCAAGAATCTCACCCACATTTTTTACTGAGTGTGTTTCACAGAAAGATGTACCCTTTGCTATCAACGGTATCAAATGTAGCAGCCAATTCTTACCACAGGGGATATGACTGAATAGCAGGCCTGGAAAGATGTAAACTCTGTGAGTAACTACACCATGACTTTCAGAAGGAATGAAAGCATTTGTTTCCAAAACTGTCATGTGTGTCACACGGAATTTACAGTAATCTGTTTTGACTCCTTGTAGGAAACCTTGCAATTCAAGATAAAAGTGCACGGAAACACCTATGCAAGGTTGTGTTCCCAAATTGCAGCCCCTTACTTATTGAAGCCCTCGAATGACACACTGTGTTGGAAATGTCTTTCTATGTATCCTGAATCTTGGTCAACAATGAATCAATTAACGTAGTGATGTTCTGCTGTATACCACAATTCGGAGATATTCATACCAAACGGGATTTCCCGAAGTGCTTCTTCTTTCGTTCCTAGAAATTTTTCCCAAGAATCTCACCCACATTGTGTACTGAGTGTGTTTCACAGAAAGATGTACCGTTTACTACCAACGGTATCAAATGTAGGAGCCAATTCGTACCACACGGGATTTGACTGAAAAGCAGGCCTGGAAAGATGTAAAATCTGTGAGTTACATACACGATGACTTTCAGAAAGAATGAAAGCACTTGTCTTCAAAATTCTCATGTGTGTCACACGAAATATACAGTAATTTGTGTTGGCTCCTTGTAGGAAACGTAGCAATTCAGGATAAAAGTTCGCGTAAAAACCCAGGCAACGTTGTGTTCGCAAAGTGCAGCCCCGTACTTACTGAGGCCCTCGAATGACATGCTGTGTTAGAAATGTCTTTCTTTGTAATCTGCGTCTTGCTGAACAATGAATCACTAACGTAGTGAAGTTAGGTTGTATATGACATTTCGGTGATAGTCATACCACACGGGATTTCCCGTGTGCTTCTGAATTCGTTTGTAGAAATTTTTCCCCAGAATCTCACACACAGTGTGTACTGTGTTTCACGGAAAGATGTACCGTTTGCTACCAATGGTACCAAATCTAGCAGCCAATTCGTACCACACGGGATTTAATTGAAAAGCAGGTCTGGAAATATGTAAAATCTATGAGTTACATACATTATGACTTTCAGAAGGAACGAAAGCATTTGTCTCCAAATCTCTCGTGTGTGTCACACGGAATTTACCGTAATCTGTGATCTCTCTTGTAGGAAACCTAGCAATTCATGATAAAAGTGCACGTAAACACCTATGCAAAACTGTGTTCGCAAACCGCAGGCCCTTACTTACTGAAGCCCTCGAATGACACAGTGTGTTGGAAATGTCTTTCTTTGCAATCTCCATCTTGCTGAACAATGAATCACTTAACGTAGTGATGTTCTGCTGTATATGACGTTTCGGTGGTATTAGTACCACACGGGATATCACGAAGTGTTTCTTCCTTCTTTCCTAATAATTTTTCCCAAGAATCTCACCACATTGTGTACTGAGTGTGTTTCACAGAAAGATGTACCGTTTACTACCAACGGTATCAAATCTAGCAGCCAATTCATACCACATGGGATTTGACTGAAAATAGGCCTGGAAATATGTAAACTGTGTGAGTTATATACACTATGACTTTCAGAAAATATGAAAGCACTTATCTCCAAAACTCTCGTGTGTGTCACGCGTAATTTACAGTAATCTGTGTTGTAACCTTTTAGGAAACCTAGCAATTCAGGATAAAAGTGCACGTAAACACTTATGCAACGTATTTTTCGCAAAGCGCAGGCCCTTACTGACTGAAGCCCTCGAATGACACAGTGTGTTAGAAGTGTCTTTCTTTGCAATCTGCGTCTTTCTGAACAATGAATCACTTAACGTAATGATGTTCTGGGGTATATGACATTTCGGTGATATTGGTACCACACTGGATTTCCCGAAGTACTTCTTCCATTGTTCCTAGAAATTTTTTCCAAGAATCTCACCCACATTGTTTACTGAGTGTGTTTCACAAAAAGATGTACCGTTTACTACCATCGGTGTCAAATGTAGCAGCCAATTCTTCCCACACGGGATTTGACTTAAAAGCACGCCTGGAAAGATTTAAACTCTGTGAGTTACATGCAGTATGACCTTCAGAAGGAAGGAAAGCGTTTGTCTCCAAAACTCTCTTGTGTTTCGCACGGAATTTAGAATAATCTGTGTTGTCTCCTTGTAGAAAACCTAGCAATTCCGGATAAAAGTGCACGTAAACAATTATGCAACGTTGTGTTGGCAAAGCGCAGCCCCTTCCTTACTGAAGCCCTCGAACGACACACTGTTTTGGAAATGTCTTTCTCTGTAATCTGCGTCTTGCTGAACAATTAATCACTAACGTAGTGAAGTTATGCTGTATATGACATTTCGGTGATATTCGTACCACACGGGTTTTCCCGTGTGCTTCTTCCTTCGTTCCTAGTAATTTTTCCCCCGAATCTCACCCACATTGTGTACTGACTTTGTTTCACAGAAAGATGGACCGTTTACTACCAATGGTATCAAATGTAGCAGCCAATTGGTACTACACGTGATTTGACTGAAATGCAAGCCTGGAAAGATGTAAACTATGTGAGTTACATACACTCTGACTTTCAGAAGGAATGAAAGCATTTGTCTCCAAAACTCTTGTGTGGGTCACACGGAATTTACAGTAATCTGTGTAGTCTCGTTCTAGGAAACCTAGCAATTCGGGTTAAAAGTGAACGTAAAGAACCATGCAACGTTGTGTTCGCCAAGCGCAGCCCCTTACTTACTGAAGCCCTCGAATGACACACTGTGTTGGAAATGTCTTTCAATGTAATCTGCATCTTGTTGAACAATGAATCACTTAACGTAGTGATGTCCTGCTGTATACGACAATTCGGTGATATTCGTACCAAATGGGATTTCCCGAAGTGCTCCTTCCTTCGTTCCTAGAAATTTTTCCCAAGAACCTCACCCACATTGTGTACTGAGTGTGTTTCACAGAAAGATGTACCGTTTACTACCAACGGTGTTAAATGTAGCAGCCAATTCGTAGCACACTGGATGTGACTGAAAAGCTGGCTTGGAAAGGTGTAAAATCTGTGAGTTACATACACTATGACTTTCAGAAGGAACGAAAGCATTTGTCTCCAAATCTCTCGTGTGTTGCCCGGAATTTAGAGTAATCTGTGTTGTCTCCTTGTAGGAAATCTAGCAATTCAGGATAAAAGTGGACGTAAAAACCTATGCAACGTTGTGTTCGCAAAGCGCAGCCCCTTACTTACTGAAGCCCTTGAATGACACACTGTGTTGGAAATGTCTTACTTTGCAATCTGCGTCTTGCTGAACAATGAATCACTAATGTAGTGAAGTTATACTGTATATGACATTTCGGTGATATTCGTATCACACGGGATTTCCCGTGTCCTTCTTCCTTCGTTCATAGAAATTTTTCCCCAGAATCTCACCCACAGTGTTTACTGCGTGTGTTTCACAGAAAAATGCACCGTTTACTACCAATGGTATCAAATCTAGCAGCCAATTCGTACCACACGGGATTTGACTGAAAAGCAGGTCTGGAAAGATGTAAAATCTATGTGTTACATACACTATTACTTTCAGAAGGAATGAAAGCATTTGTCTCCAAAACTCGTGTGTGTCACACGGAATTTACCGTAATCTGTGTTGTCTCCATGTAGGAAACCTAGCAATTGAGGAAAAAAGTGCACGTAAAAACCTACGCAATGTTGTGTTCGCAAAGCGCAGGCCCTTACTTACCGAAACCCTCGAATGACACAATGTTTTGGAAATGTCTTTCTCTGTAATCTGCGTCTTGTTGAACAATGAATCACTAACGAAATGAAATTGTGCTGTATATGACATTTCGGTGATATTCGTACCACACGTGATCTGCCGAGTGCTTCTTCCTTTGTTCCTAGAAATTTTCCCCCAGAATCTCACCCACATTGTGTACTGAGTGTGTTTCACAGTATGATGTACCGTATACTACCAACAGTATCAAATGTAACAGCCAATTCGTACTACACGGGATTTGACTGAAAATCAAGACTGGAAAGGTGTAAACTCTGTGAGTGACATGCACTGTGACTTTCCGAAGGAATGAAAGCATTTGTCTCCAAAACTCTCGCGTGTGTCACACGGAATTTACAGTAATCTGTGTTGTCTCCTTGTATGAAACCTAGCAATTCAGGATAAAATACACGCAAACACCTATGCAACTTTGTGTTCGCAAAGCGCAGCCCCTTCCTTACTGAAGCCCTCGAATGACACACTGTGTTGGAAATGTCTTTCTCTATAATCTGCGTCTTGCTAAACAGTGAATGACTTAACGTAGTGAGGTTCTGCTGTATATGACATTTCGATGATATTCGTAACACACGGGATTTCCAGAAGTGCTTCTTCCTTCGTTCCTAGAAATTTTTCGCAAGAATCTCACCCACATTGTGTACTGAGTGTGTTTCACAAAAAGATGTACCGTTTACTACCAACAGTATCAAATGTAGCAGCCAATTCTTACCACACGGGATTTGCCTGAAAAGCAAGCCTGGAAAGATGTAAACTCTGTGACTTACATACACTATGACTTTCAGAAGGAATGAAAGCATTTGTCTCCAAAACTCTCTTGTGTGTCGTAAGGAATTTAGAGTAATCTGTGTTGTCTCTTTGTAGGAAACCTAGCAATTCAGGATAAAAGTGCATGTAAACACCCATGCAACGTTGTGTTGGCAAAGCACAGCCCCTTCCTTACTGAAGCCCTCGAATGACACACTGTGTTGGAAATATCTTTCTCTGTAATCTGCATCTTGTTGAACAGTGAATCACTTAACGTAGTGATGTTCTGCTGTATACGACAATTCGGTGATATTCGTACCAAACGGGATTTCCCTAAGTGATCCTTCCTTCTGTGTCTGTGTGTGTCTGTGTCTGTCTGTCTGTGTCTCTATGTGTGTCTGTGTTTGTGTGTCTGTGTGTGTCTTAGTGTCTCTGTGTCTTTGTGTCTGTCTGTGTCTATGTGTGTGAGTCTGTGTATCTGTGTGTG
>NW_006400790.1:1522-2554 GCF_000299155.1 Elephantulus edwardii | reverse complement strand
TTAGGCTTATAGGCTTAGGCTTATAGGCTTAAAGGTTTAGAGGATTATAGGCTTAGAGGCTTATAGGATTATGTTTGACTGAAAAGCAAGCCTGGTAAGATGTAAACTATGTGAGTTACATACACTATGACTTTCAGAAGGAATGAAAGCATTTGTCTCCAAAACTCTCATGTGTGTCGCACGGAATTTACAGTAATCTGTGTTGTCTTCTTGTATGAAACCTAGCAATTCAGGAAAAAATTAACACAAACACCTATGCAACTTTGTGTTCGCAAAGTGCAGCCCCTTACTTACTGAAGCCCTCGAACGACACACTGTGTTGGAAATGTCTTTCTCTGTAATCTGCGTCTTGCGGAACAATGAAAAACTTAGCGTAGTGATGTTCTGCTCTATATGACATTTCGGTGATATTCGTACCACACGGGATTTCCCGAAGTGCTTCTTTCTTCGATCCTAGAAGTTTTTCCCAAGAATCTCACCCACAGTGTGAGCTGACTGTGTTTCCCAGAAAGATGTACCGTATATTACCAACGGTATCAAATGTAGCAGCCAATTCGTACCACACGGGATTTGACTGAAAAGCAAGCCTGGTAAGATGTAAACTCTGTGAGTTACATAAAGTATGATTTCAGCAGGAATGAAAGCATTTTTCTCCAAAACCCTCGTGTGTGTCACACGGAATTTAGAGTAATCTGTGTTGTCTCCTTTTAGGAAACATATCAATTCAGGATAAAGTGCACGTAAACACCTATACAACCTTGTGTTCCTAAAGCGCAGCCCCTTACTTCCTCAAGCCCTCGAATGACACACTTTTTTGGAAGTGTCTTTCTCTTTAATCTGCATCTTGCTGAAGAAGGAGTCACTTAACTTAGTGATGTTCTGCTGTATATGACATTTTGGTGATATTTGTACCACACGGAATTTCCCGAAGTGCTTCTTCCTTCGTTCCTAAATTTTTTTCCCAAGAACGTCACCCACATTGTGTACTGAGTGTGTTTTACAGAAAGATGTACCGTTTACTACCAACGGCAT
>NW_006400790.1:0-877 GCF_000299155.1 Elephantulus edwardii | reverse complement strand
AAGATGTAAACTCTGTGAGTTACATACACTATGACTTTCAGAAGCAATGAAAGCATTTGTCTCCAAAACTCTTGTGTCTCTCACACGGAATTTACAGTAACCTGTGTTGTCTCTTGTAGGAAACCTAGCAATTCAGGATAAAAGGGCTCGTAAACACCTACGCAACATTGTGTTAGGAAAGTGCAGCCCCTTACTTACTGAAGCCCTTGAATGACACACTGTGTTGGAAATGTTTCTCTGTAATCTGCGTCTTGCTGAACAATGAATCACTTAACATGGTGATGTTCTGCTGTATATAACATTTCGGTGATATTCGTACCACACAGGATTCCCGAAGTGCTTCTTCCTTCTTTACTAGAAATTTTTCCCAAGAATCTCACCCACATTGTGTACTGAGAGTGTTTCACGGAAAGATGTACCGTTTACCACCAACAGTATCAAATGTAGCAGCCAATTCGTACCACACGGGTTTTGACTGAAATGCAGGTGTTGAAAATGTAAACTCTGTGAGTTACATACACTATGACTTTCAGAAAAAATGAAAGTATTTGTCTCCAAAACTCTCGTGTGTGTCACATGGAATATACTGTAATCTGTGTTGTCTACTTGTAGCAATCCTAGCAGTTTAGGATAAAAGTGCACGTAAACAACTATGCAACTTTGTGTTTGCAAAGCGCATCCCATTACTTACTGAAGCCCTCGAATGACACACCGTTTTGGAAAGGTCTTCCTCTGTAATCTGCGTCTTGCTGAACAATGAATCACTCAACGTACTGATGATCTGCTGTATATGACATTTCTGTGATATTCGTACCACACGGGATTTCCCGAAGTGCTTCTTCCTTCATTCCTCGAAATTTTTCCCAAGAACCTCACC
>NW_006400789.1:9153-14085 GCF_000299155.1 Elephantulus edwardii | reverse complement strand
TATTTCCTTCAAAGCAGCTTGAACTTCTTCCTTCATCACCATAGGCTCTTGCTCATATGTTATTTCTTTAAATTCCTCTGTATCTGCCAATTCCTTTCTGTATATTCCTTCCATCTTCTTTTAATGTAGAGAAAGCCAATTGACCTTTTTTATTTTATTATTTTTGTGGGATTGTACTGTCAAATCAGATCTGACTGGTACAGGAGGAGATTGTCCCTCCTTCCCCGGCAGATCATCTGGTGGATTTGAACCATGCGCCTCTGGGATTGTAGTTGCAGCTCCTTGCCACTAGGCCACCAGAGCTCCCCTGCCAGTTGAGTTTTGAATGTTGATCTTGTATCCTGCCACTTTGCTGAATTGGCCAACCATGTCCAGAAGTTTTCTTGCTGAGTCTTCAGGG
The DNA here is from genome assembly GCF_000299155.1 of Elephantulus edwardii. Lineage (NCBI taxonomy): Eukaryota > Metazoa > Chordata > Mammalia > Macroscelidea > Macroscelididae > Elephantulus > Elephantulus edwardii. The sequence goes on along the minus strand of NW_006400789.1, from coordinate 13,685 downwards.
TTTTCTAAGTATAGCATCATATCATCTGCATATAAAGATAATTTTACCTCCTCTTTGCCAATTTGGATACCTCCTATTTCCTTCTCTTTTCTTATTGCTATCGCTAAGACTTTCAATACAATGTTGAATAGGAGAGGTGATAGTGGGCATCCTTGCCTAGTTCCTGTCCTCACAGGGAATGCCTTTAATCTCTGTTCATTGAGAACAATGCTGGCTCCTGAGTTTGCCTATATACTTTTTACTATGTTGCAGAAATTTTCTCTCTAATACTATTTTGTTGAGTATTTTAATCAGGAAAGGTGTTGGATTTCCATTCTTATTTTTAAAAATAAGTACTGATGGTCACTGAATATTTTAAATTTGAATGATTCAAGGAGCACTAACTATATGCTGTTTCCTCAACAATCCAAAAGCCATTCCTTTCTGATGGTTGGAACCCATCAGCTACCCCAGAGAAGAAAGACGGGTGAATGTCCTCCCATGAGATTATCACTGTGAAACTCACAGAAGCAGCAGAGTTAAGATGGTTTCTACTTTGATGCGGGAGAGTTGTTTTCTTTGTTGTTAGCATAGTTGATTGAGTGTTGAATTGAACCAGTCAATTTAAGGTGGCCATACAGGCAGCCTCCTCTAAGATTTTTACAGCCTGGGAAATCTGATACACAACTGTAAGAAGTTGAAATGGACTCAATCTCAATTGAGTCTTACTGAACAATTATAACATTTTTTTCCTATGTGGGAAATGACATATTTTCTTGGGATTTGTTTGCTTGTTTGTTTCAATTTTTTTATTTATTTTTTAACAAGTTTGAAGTGGATCTCCCAATAATTGTCAACTTGACTAGGAGATGATTTTGAGTAGGCTGTGATTTACCTCCATTTTTATTTGATAACGTTATACTAGATTATGTGTCACAAATATGAAACTTTGCCTGTTATTACAATCATTTGTGGAGGGCTTATGGTTCCTATAAGGTTATATATAGGATTAAATAGGCTACTGGATTGAAGATTAGGTTAGGCCTGTTAAACTTATCGGGAAAGATGGGAGTGAATGAAGTCAATTGTTTTTGAGAGATAGCATATCATTTAATCTGCTGGATCATTTCTCAGGCTAATAGAGAAAAGGAAGGTAGAGTCCACCATATATGAAGGTCACCTTGGAGGTTGATCACTCACTGAGAGTTGATTCCAACTCAGAGTGACTCTCCTTCAGATTTCTTGTATTCCTATGTTCTTGGTCATTTTGTGTAGGTACATTTCATTCCTAAATGTCTGATAAATTCACCCGTAAAACCACTGGGATCTGGAATTTTAACTTGTTTTATTTTGGAAGTGCCTTCATTAATACCATAACTCTTTTATTTCTCCATTGAAGCCTTTAAACGTCAAATAACCACAGGCAACCAAGTCAGCAGAAACCGAGTCTCGCAACTTGAGTCTCTGAGAAATCTGCCAACCATGGCTCTCAATCACAGGAGATCCTCTCAACGTCAACCAGCAAGGCATGGTCTCAGATCAGACAACCAGGAGGTTGAACCCTCCCCAGGACTTCGTAGTGGAGAGAACCTCTCTGAATCCCAGAACCCAGCAACTCCAGTCGACATATTGCAATACAGCGATATTTCACATTTAAAAGAGAAATTCCAACGATACTGGAAGTTCTTTCACATGTGGCTGCAGCCAGAGAACCACAGCAAGGAGGAAATGATTTCCATCATAGCTCTGGAGCAATTTATGAGGGATGGGCACTGCCAAGACAGGCCTGCCTTGGTGGAGAAATGGAATTCAAATAGTAGAAACATGAGCAAATTCATGGAAGACCTAAGCAATCATCTCTCACAGCCAGCTGGTTATGTAAGTACAGGAGTTCTGACCTTAGGGCTGTGGGGAGCGGGGGTGGGGGGGGTGTGAGGGACAGGTATGAGAAGATGGCATTTTCTAGGAGTAAGAGGACCTATTCTAGAAACAGTATCACATACACTCTGCCTCACAAAGGACCACCTCTTCATTCTGCACCATAAAGTACCAAACAGAAAGGTTTATATCTGCTTATTCTGCAAGATGCATAGGAATCAAACACGCTGATTTGTGTGTGTATCTTGCAGAATGTATACATCATAGAACAAACACCTATTCAACAATTTTTACATAGTTCCATAATACAGATTACTTTCTATTTTTCTTTTTTAACAAAAGATTACAGAAAAGTTGGATTTTCATTCATTCATTGTTGCATATTTTTCCTCTCTTCCCTCTTCACCACTAGTCATTGTAGTGCAATTTGATTATAATCTTTAATGTGAGCAACAGCCAATAATGCATGCATACTTTGTTCTATCAGTGTATTAATCTTTTTATTATTTACATTTGTTACTAATTTCAGTAAAATTTTACAGAGACTTTGGATTTCCATTCATTTCATTGTTGCACTTTTCTCCCCTCCCAAACCTCCCCCCGGTACACTACCCTCTTGGAAATGTAAAAGAAAAATTCTTTCATTGTTTTACAAACTCTTCCCCAGGTCCATTCCACCATGTAGCCTTCGCTCTAGACTCCTGTCATGACAAAAATACCTAATCACATATCCCTTTTAAACAGTTTTCCCCTCATTTGTTTCAAGGCAGTATACATTATTGAACCCATCTTTCTCAGTCTCTCCCCAACCCCAAGGTCAGTCCTGTTTTACAACAGTGGCGCCATGCAGTATTTGTCCTTTTGTAACTGAGGTACTTCACTCAGCATAACGTCCTCCAAAGTCACCCATTTTGAATAATATTGCATGAGTCCCTTGATTTTCAAGGCAGTGTAGAATTCCATTATGTAGATATGCCACAACTTCTCTATCCATTCATTTGTTGATGGACAATTAAGTTGTTTCCAACTCCTTTCTATTGTGAACAAAGGCACAATAAACATGGGTGTGCATAAACCTTTTTAAATTTTTTAATTTATCCATTATCCATTCCTCCCCTCTCCTCTCTTGTAACTATCCAAGTATGAGTCCATCTGGGAGTCATATTATTTATGTTTTGGTAATAGTGTACTTTCATGACTGACTTAATTCACCCAACATAATGTTCTCCAGATCCATCCATGTTATGCAGTGTGTTCTTTCATAGGTGATAAGAGAAAGACAGGAAGATTTGAGGGCCCCCAATTGAGGACTCCTGAGGAAGTTGATGAGGACAGTTTTTCATTACATCTTCTGTCACAAAACAGACACTGATATGACATTGACTGATTTATTTACAGGTCCATGTCAGGATGCAGGGACAGGAACTCCGGTTTTCAGAAGATGCAACTTTAGATGATGTCATTGCTGCCTTCAAAAATAAACAGTCTTCAGAGATGCCAAGAGACTCAGGGATTCCCTTCCTGACTGCTGAGGAAATTCTCTTACAAATAGTAAAAGGTAAGTGATGGGGCTTTGACAAGCACTGTGGCATTTGGACAAGATCAAACTGGGAGGAGGGTAGAGAGAATAGTGCAACAATGAATGAGTGGAAGCCCAAAATCTCTGTAAATGTTTATGAAAATTAATAAAATATAATTATAGGGAAAAAAAAGGTAAGTGATGGGATAACAAGATGTTTTTCCCGTGGGTCCTCTAGGTATGAACACCAAGGGAACCATTTCCTTCTTTCCTTCTCCTTACTGTAATTTGAGTTAAGGTTTACAAGGCATTTGGGGTTTTGATTCAATAGATATTGAGAGAAATTTACTTGTAGGAAGTGGATCCCACAATAGCAGGGGCTGATGAGCCGCACTTCTATGGGTCAGTGACAGGTTGGCTCGTGGGTTTTCCTGAGTTGACAAACCCTACATTTTAAGATCTGATGACAGCAGGAAGCCGATGCATGCTTACATGTCAGGCACCAGATGTCAGGTGAAGGGTCAAAAAGTGTGGAGGGAAGAAAGAGGAAGTAAGCATGTCACCAAATATCCATGTATACATTGGAAAGAGCTCAGGACCAGAAAGAAACTCCCTTTTAATTGTCTGCTCATGTGAAATAGACCATGAAGGATGGTTATTTTATATCACATTGAGGAAGTACGTCCAATTCAGTGTATGTCAAACTACTGAGAATAGAACTCCAGCCATAGTGTGTGGCACTTGTTATTCATCTCAAGGCAAATATTCTGTCACAAGGGTGATCTTCTGTGTGGGCCTTTGGCTATGCAACTTCATGTGGCCTTCATTCTATTCTCACAGGAGAATATGAGGTGACCACCCAAGAAAACGACAGTACCAGTACAGACAATCAAGAAATTGTTCTACGTATAATCCCAGAAGAAAGTTTGCCCACACCTGAAGCGGGAGGTCCTGTTTCAGACAATCCAGAAGATGCCAGAACAGCTGATGCAAGTACCCTCTCAACTCTGGAACAGGCTCTAGGAAAAGTCCCTCAAGGTAGTAACATAAAAGTTGAAAATGAAAGTTGTTCAAGTCAGGAAGTTGACTCAACAACTCCCGAGCATCCCTCTGCTCACCAGAGTAATCAGGGACAACCCTCACTTGGGGAACACAA
>NW_006400789.1:0-8316 GCF_000299155.1 Elephantulus edwardii | reverse complement strand
TAAGATGTGCCAAATCAACCTTCTGCTGAAGTAAAATGATTACTTGAGGGGGATGAGCAAGGTATCTAAATGGAAATTGAACAAGAATCTTTGTCGGGGCTCTGCCCGCCCATCTGGGACATCACCAGATATAAAATGCCAAGGCCTGGCACATTCACATCTTGGTAGTGACAGAACCATTGCCTACCAGTTTGAGAGTCTGCAGTTTCTGTGTCACCCAAACCAAAATTCTGTCCAGAACACTAGACCATGAACCGGGCAGCTGGAGAAAGTAGATGGAAAAAAAAAAATCTGTAACAAAATCTTAGCCAATCAAAAGCGCATCAAAAACATAATTCATCATGATCAAGTGGGATTCATAGCAGATATACAAGGACAGTTCGACATAAGAAAAACAGTCAACAAAATTCACCACATTAACGAAGCAAATAACAAGAACCATATGATCTTAATAATGATTTAAAGGTTGGAAGCCTGAGAAGGGTCAGCTGTGAGTTGATTTTAACTCAATGATAATGAAGTGTTTGGTTTGGGTTTCAGTGTCACTCCCTTACTCAATTCTTTTAAAAATGAGGACTGATGGTCATTGAACATTTTAAATGTGAATGATTCAATAAGCATGGACTATAAGGAGTTTCCTCGGCAATGTAAAGGCCTTTCCTTTCTGGTGGTTGGAACCCATTAGCTACACCAGAGAAGAAAGATGGGCAAGTGTCCTGCCACGAGATTACTGCCTTAAAACCCACAGAAGCAGATTTAAGTTGGTTCCTCCTACCTCAATGCAGGAGAGTTGCTTTGTTTTATTTTTGTTAGCATAGCAGATTGAGTGTTGGGCTAACCAGGAGGTTGACTCATTGAATTGAACCAGCCAGTTGGTGGGTTATCCCATCAGTTGCTGGGACCTTATTTTTTGCCAATGCCTTGAATGCAGCTTCTACTTCCTCCTTCAATACCATTTGCTCTTGTTCATTCATATGGTACTTCCTGAGATTTTTTAGTGGCAATTCTTTCTGGTACAGTTTTTTCCCCATCTTCTTTTGATATTCCCAATGTCAGACAAAACTTGTCATGATGCACACAGTCAAATGCCTTTGCATAGCCAAATCCAAAGGAAAAAAATGTCTAAATGAAAGAGCTGAGCAGTTTCAAAGGGCATCTCAGGAGGACAAAGCAAAGTCTTACAATGGATGGTGCAGAGAGTTGGAATTGGAGAATAAAAAGGGAAGAGCTCACTCTGCATTTCTCAAGCTGAAAGAACTGAACAACAAATTTAAGCCTTATGTTGCAATGTTGAAAGATGTTATGAGCAATAAATTGACCCAGAAAGCATCAAAAGAAGATGGAGAGAATACACAAAGTCACTTTACCAGAAAGAATTACTTGACACTGAAATATTTCAAGAAGTGCCATATGAACAGGAGCCAATGGTAATGAAGGAGGAAGTGAACTGCATTGAAGGCAATGGCAAAAAATAAGGCCCCAGGGATTGATGATATACCAAATGACCTTTTTCAATTAACAGAGGCAGCCTTGGATGTACCCACCAGTCTATGTCAGGAAATTTGGCAGATGGATTTCTGGCCAAAGGATTATAAAAGGCTCATAATTGTTCCTATTCTCAAGAAGGGTGATCCAACTGAATGTGGAAATTAATGAACAGCATCCTTAATCTTGTGATTAGCTATTGTGAAAGGTATTGTTTCTCTTAGTTCTGGCTCTGTATTCTTTTTGTCGCTGTAGCGAAATCCAACTGATTTTTGTATGTTGATCTTGTATCCTGCTACTTTGCTGAACTGGTCAACTACGTCCAATAGTTTCTTGCTGAGTCTTTAGGGTTTTCTAAGTATACTATCATGTCATCGGCATAGAGGGATAATTTTACCTCCTCGTTGCCTATTTGGATACCTTTTATTCCCTTCTCTTGTCTTACTGGATCGCTAAGATTTCCAAAACAGTATTGAATAAGAGAGGTGATAGTGGGCATCCTTGCCTAGTTCCTGTTCTTAAAGGGAATGCCTTTAACCGCTCTCCATTAAGAACAATGTTGGCTCTTGGGTTTTCATAAATACTTTTTACTGTGTTGAAGAAATTCCCCTCTAATCCTTTTTTGTTGAGTGCTTTAATCAGGAAAGAGCGTTGCATTTTATCAAAGGCTTTTTCTGCATCAATTGATAGGACCATATGATTCTTGTTCTTTGCCTTGTTGATGTGATGAATTACATTAATTGTTTTCCTTATGTTGAACCATCCTTGCATACCTGTTATGAATCCCACTTGGTCATGGTGAATTATTTTTTTTTATGTATCGTTGGATAGAACAGTATCCTTGATATCACATGCAATCAAAATACTGCTGAAGATCATTCAAAACCAACTGGAACAGTATATAGATAGGAAATTAGCAAAAGTTCAAGTGGGATTTAAAAGAGGCCGTGGCACCAGGGATATCATTGCTTTGTCAAATAGATCCTGGCTGAAAATAAGGAATACCAGAAGAATGTGACTATATTGTCCATAGCATCTTCCAATATGGTGACACAAGGCTTAAATTTCTTTCTCAGTTCTCTCAGCTTGAGAATTGCAGAAGAGTTCTTCCCTTTTTATTCTCCAATTCCAGCTCTGCACATCCCATCAAAACACTTTGTTTTGCCCTCCCAAGCTGCCCTTTGAAATCTTCTGTTCAGCTCTTTTACTTTGACATGTTTTCCTTTGCTTTGGGCTTCTTGATGCTGCAGTGCAATTTTTAGAGTCTCTTCTGGCATCCATTTCAATTTCTTCTTTCTCCTCTGTTTTTGTAATGACCTTTTGCTTTCTTCATGGATGATGTCTTTAATATCATCCCACAACTCATTTGGTCTTCAGTCCTTGGTGTTCAATGTCTCAATCCTATTCTTAAGCATTGAATATCCCATGGATGGCCAAGAGAACAAACAGATATGTCTTGGAGTGGGTGCAGCTGAAGTTGTCTTTGGAGGCAAGAATGATGAGGCTTTGCCTCACATGCTTTGGACATGTTGCCAGGAGGGGCTATTCCTTGGAGAGGGACAATGATGCTGGGAAGGTGTGTGTGTGTGTGGGGGGGGTGGTCAGTGAAGGAGAGGAAAACTTTCAGTCAAGTGGACTGACATGGTGATGGGCACAACGGGCTCTTGTGTGTCAGAAAGTGTGAGGATGGCACAGGACAGAACAGGATTCAGATCTTTTGTTCATAGGGTCACTATGAGTCTGTTATACTTGACTCAATGACACCTATCAACAATCTGGGAGAAATACAGACCACCACCTCTAAGATATTTACAGCCTGGAAAACCTGACAGATAATTGCAAGAAGTTGACATTCATTTACTCAAATGATTCTATTTTCCTATGTGGAAAATGACACATTTTGGTTTTTCTTGTTTATTTGTTTGTTTTCATCTGGTTTGTTTTGCTAATTCACTTTTTAACAAATTTGAACTGGAACTCTCAATTATGTATCCTCTTGTCTAGGCCATGAGTTTGAACAGCCTGTGAGTCCCCTCCATTTTTATTTGATGCCTCTATGAACTTGGAAAAATGATATAAGTTATACAAGTGTTCAGGTCTTTCGTTCATTGGGTTGCCATGAGTCATCTATGACTTGACGGCACTTAATAACAACAACAGGGTGCTCTGGTGGCCTAGTGGCAAGAAGCTGCACTGCAATCCCAGAGGTGAGTGGTTCAAATCCACCAGATGCTCTGCTGGAGAAGGAGGGGTAATCTCCTCCTGTACCAGTCAGATCTGATTTGATGGTACACACTCAAAATATAATAAAATAAAATTTTTTGTTAAAAATAACAACAACAACAGAGAGAGAGCTGTGTTGGCTTAGTGGATAGAAAGTTAGGCTACCAAGCCCAAGGTGGGTGATTTTACTCTGTGGCACTTAACAACTACAAAAACAACTACAAAAAAACAACGTCCTATGTGTCATGAATACTAAACTCGACCTGAAATTATCTCATTTGTGGAGGGATTATGTTTTGTATAAGGTTATGTGTAGAGGTTAAGTGTGTTACAGTACTGAATATTAGGTTAGATTTACTATACTTATCGGATAGGAGTTAATGAAGTCAATTGTTTTTGAGGTATGTGTTGTTATGTGTCATTGAGCTGCCTGCAACCCTATGTACAACATCTCTGAAGCCTTTATTGTCCTGAGCCAGTCTAACTGATTCTGATATACCTATCCACACTGCCATAGTTAGTGTATCAATCCTTCTCATGAGGGGTCTTCCTCTCTTGTGCTGTTCCTCCTCCCTTTCAAGCATGATATCATTGTCCAATAATCAGTCCCTCCTGGCCACATGACCAAAGTATATCAGACAGAGCTTCCAAATCCTAGCCTCCAAGGAGAAACTTGACTTCATTCTCTCCAAGACACGCTTATTTGTTTTCTTGGCAATCCAAGTATGTTCAAGACTCTTCTCCAGCATCATGATTCAGAGGCATCAGTTCTTCTGTCATCCTTAACCATTGTCCCACCTCTCTGATGCATAGCAAGTAACTGCAAAGACCATGGACTGGAACAAGTGCACCATAGTTTCTAGACACATATCGTTGCATCTCAGGACTCTGGAAAGGTCTCTGATAGCAGATTTACCTAATATAATTTGTCTATTGATTTGACTGCTGATGTCAAGAGTGATTGTGGAGCCGAGTAAGCTGTAACTGTTAACACCCTCAATCTCTTCAATCATGATGCTGTCAACTGGCCTAATGGTGAGAATCTTTGTCTTCTTGATGTTGAGCTTCAATCCAAAAGTCCTTGACCTTTTGTAACAAGCTCTTCAGGTCTGCCTCAGTTTCAGCTAGCAAGGTTGTATCATCTCATAACGTAGGTTGTTGATGACTCTTCCTCCAATCTTCATGCCACAATCCTCCTCATGAAGCCCCGCTTCCCGAGTGATCAGTGCCACTCTTTCCAATAATTCTTTTCAATGTGCTCCCTTTCTGATTTTGAACCATGCAGTGTTTCCCTGCTCTGTTCTGCGGACTGCTTCCTGATCTATTATTAAGGAATGGAGAGTCCATCATACTAGAAGGTCACTCAGGAGGTGATTTGTGTGTGTGCTCTTATAGAGTATATACGTAACAGATCAAACACCTATTCAGCAATTTTAATGTAGACAATTCTGTAATACTGATTACTTTCTATTTCTTCTTTTTAAAACTGTGATTTTTAATGAACATTTCCTAAAAAGTTGTGATTTCAGTCATTAAATTACCTCCCTTCCCCCAGTTCACTTTCTTTCTTTCTTTTACTTTTTATTTTAAAAAAATTGCACAATTTGATTACTTTAAGGTGAGAAACATCCATTAATTCATACATTCATTGCTTATAACATTATTTTTTTTTTTCGTTTCTCCATCCTTCCCTTCCCACCCCTTGGAACCACCGAAGTGTGAACTCATCTGGGAGTCAACCATTATTTATGTTCTGTTATTAGTGGTTTTCAACATTTTCTGTGCTTTCATTCAGCATAATGTCCTCCAAATCCATCTATGTTATGCTGTGTTTTGTTCTTGACTATTCTATGAGTGTTTTATAGGACTGCATTGTATAAATGTACCACCTGTTCTTCTTTCATAGCTGATAAGAAAATGACAGGGAGATTCGAGGGCCCTCAGTTGAGGAATCCTGAGGAAGCTAGTGAGGACAGTTTCTCATAAAATCTTCTGTCACAAAACAGACATTGATATGACATTGATTGATTTGTTTACAAATCCACATCAGGATGCAGGGACAGGAACTCTGGTTTTCAGAAGATGCAACTTTACATGACGTTATTGCTGCCTTCAAAAATAAACAGTCTGCAGAGACTCTAAGAGAAAATAATTTGGGGATTCCCTTCCTGACTCCTGAGGGTCTTCTTGTACAAATAGTACAAAGTAAATGATGGGATAACAAGGTGGGACCTCTAGATGAGAAAACCAAGGGAACCATTTCCTTCTTTCCTTCTTCTTACTGTAATTTGAGTTAAAGTTTACAAAGCATTTGGGGTTTTGATTCAATAGATATTGAGAGAAATTTACTTGTAGGAAATGGTTCCCACAATAGTAGGGGCTGACAAGCCGCACTTCTATGGGTCAATGACAGGTTGGCTCGTGGGTTTTCCTGAGTTGACAAACCCTACATTTTAAGATCTGATAACAGCAGGAAGCCGTTGCAAGCTTACATCTCAGGCACCAGATATCAGGTGAAGGGTCAAAAAGGGTGGAGGGAAGAAAGAGGAAGTAAGCATGCTACCAAATATCCATGTATACATTGGAAACAGCTCAGGACTGGAAAGAAACTCCCTTTTAATTAATTGTCTGCTCATGTGAAACTCACTCAGCATTTCTTAAGTTGAAGGAGTTGAAAAAGAAATTTCAAGCCACGGTGGCAATACTTAAGGATACTTTGTGTAGAATGTTAAATGATCCAGGGAGTATCAAAAGAAGATAGAAAGAGTACACAGAGTTACTGTATCCGAAGGAATTGGCTCATATAGAAGAATTTCATGAAATAAAATATGAGCAAGAGCCTATGGTGATGAAGGAGCAAGTTCAAGTTGCTCTGAAGGAACTGGCAAAAAACAAGGTTCCAGGAGTTGACAGGATACCAATTGATTTATTTCAACAAATAAACGCTGCCCTGAATGTGCTCACTAAGTTGTGCCAAGAAATCTGGAGGACAGACAGCTGGTCAACTGACTGGAAATGATTGATATTTGTTCCCATTCCAAGGAAAGGTGACCCAACAGCGTGTGGAAATTACTGAACTACAGTCAACACTTTTGGTAACAACAGCCAGGAAATCAGGAGACGAATTGCATTGGGAAAGTGAGCTGTGAGGGACCTCTCAAGAGTACTGACGTGCAACGACATCAGGCTGGAGCCTAAGGTGCACCTGATCCAGGCTATAGTCTTTGTAATTACATGCTATGCATCAGAGAGTTGGACAGTGAATAGAGATGATACAAACAGAATTTATGCCTTTGAGTTGTGGTGTTGGAGAAGAGTGTTGAATATACATGGACTGCTAGGACATCAAACAGGTTTGTCCTGGAGAGGGTGAAGCCAGAATATTCCCTGGAGTCAAGGATTCTGAAACTTCGTCGGACATACTTTGGGCATATTGAAAAGGGGGACAGGTCCTTGGAGAGGGAGACCATGTTTGGGAGAGTGGAGGGGAGGCGCAGGAGAGGAAGACCCTCGATGAGATGGATCGATTCTGTGAGGTGAGTGGCGGGAATGAGTGCATTTGAGATGGCGAGGTTGGCACAGGATAGAATGGCATTTAGGGCTCTTGTACAGAGGGTCGCTATGAGTTGCAAACGACTCGATGGCACATAGCAACAACAACATTGATATCACAAGCAAAGAAGATTCTGCTGAAAATTATCAAAAAACATTTGGAGCAATACGTCAACAGAGAACTGCCAGATGTGCAGGCTGGATTTAGAAGAGGTTGTGGTACTACGGATATTATAGCTAATGTTAGATGGATCTTGGCAAAGAGCAGCGAATACCAGAAGAATGTCTATCTGTGCTTCACTGACTATGCAGAGGCTTTTGACTGTGTGGATCACAAGAAGCTATGGCTGACTCTGAGAAGAATGAGAATCCCAGAACATTTGATTGTGCATATGCGAAACCTATACTTGGACCAAGAGGCAGTCATCAGAACAGAGCAAGGATGGTTCAAAAATGGGAAGGGGTTCTGTCAGGGATGTATTCTGTCTCCAGCCATAGTGAGTGGCACGTGCCAGTCATCCCATGGGAAATGTTCTGTCACAAGGGTGATGTTCTGTGTGGGCCTTTGGCTATGCAACTTCATGTGGCCTTCCTTCTGTTCTCACAGGAGAATATGATGATGACAATGGTGCAGTTTCTCAGGTGACCATGCAAGAAAGCAACAGTGCCAGTACAGACAACCAAGAACTTGTTCTACATATAATCCCAGAAGAAAGTTTGCCCACACCTGAAGCAGTAGGTCCTGTTGCAGACAATCCAGAAGAAGCCAGAAGAGCTGATGCAGGTACCCACACAGCTCTGAAACAGCCCCTAGGAGAAGGCTCTTAAGATATTAAAATGAAAGTTGAACAAGGATCTATCTCCAGACAAGACTCAGCAACTAGTGCGACTCCCTCTGCTCACCAGTGTAATCAGGGACAACCCTCACCTGAGGAACACCAAGAAATAGTTCCAAAATCCTCAAAACCACTCAAATGTGAGGAATGCCTCAGGATCTTCTTATATCCCTCTCAGTTAAAATACCACAAAAGACGACACAAGAACGAGAGGCCCTAT
>NW_006400788.1:7039-14009 GCF_000299155.1 Elephantulus edwardii | reverse complement strand
TCAAATATATGCACCAACAACCAGAGCCAAGGAAGAGGAGATAGAAGATTTTTACCAACTTCTACAATCGGAGATTGATCGAACATGCAATCGAGATGCATTGATAATAATGGGTGACTGGAATGCAAAGGTCGGTATTTCAATGATATTGTTCAGTAATTTCCACATTTAACTGGATCACCTTTCTTGGGAATGGAAACAAATATGTACCTCTTCCAATCCATTGGCCATCGGCCAGACAGCTGCTCTCCAAATTTCTTAGCATAGACTGGTGAATGCATTCAAGGTTGTATCTGTTAATTGAAACAAGTCAATTGGGATCCCATTGACTCCCAGGGTCTTATTTTTTTGTCAGTGCCTTCGATGCAGCTTCTACTTCCTCTTTCATTACCAGTGGCTCCTATTCATATGGTACTTGCTGAAATTTTTCAGGGTCAATCAATTCTTTCTGGTACAGTGACTCTGTGTATTCCCTCCATCTTCTTTTGATGATTTCTGTGTCATCCAATATATTGCCCTTATCACCTTTCAGTATTGTGACATGAGGCTAAAATTGTTTTCAGTTTTTTTCAGCTTGAGAAATGCAAAGTTCTTCCCTTTCTATTCTCCAATTCAAGTTCTCTGCACATTACATTATAATACTTTTCTTTGTCCTCCAGAGCTGCCCTTTTAAATTATCTGTTCAACTCTTTTGACATTTTTTCCTTTTGTTTTGGCTTCTTAATGCTCCAGTGCAAACTTTAGAGTCTCTTCTGACATCCATCTTTATTTTTTTCTTTCTCCTCTGTTTTCGTAATGACCTTTTTCCTTTTCTTTTCTTTTTTTTCTTTACTGTTTCTTTCTTCATGGATGATATCCTTGTTATCATCCCACAATTCATCTGGTCTTTGATCACTGGTGTTCCATGCCTCAAACCTATTCTTAAGATGATCATGAAATTACAATATAATTGATTCAAGATTATATATTCCTATGGATTTATTTTCATTTTCTTTGGCTTCAATTTGAACTTGCATGTGAGTAATTGATGATCTGAGCCACAGCCTGCCCTGGCCTCATTTTGACTGCTGATATTGAGCTTCTCCAATGGTTTATTCCACAAATGTAGTCAATCTGATTTCTATGCAGCTCATCAAGTGAGATCCATGTGTAAATTTGTTGTCTGTGTCTTTTCAAAAAGGTAATTGCAATGAATAGATTATTGTAAACACAAAATTCAATCATTTTATTTTCAGCTTCCAGCTTCATTTCTATTACCAAGCTTATATTTTCCAACTATTATTCCTTCTTCATGGTTTCTACTTTTGCAGTTTCCAAAACAGACTTGTTTGTTCTTTTGGTAGTTTGTGGAATGTTCAATACTCTTTCCCAACAACATAGTTCAAAGGCATAAATTCTTCTTCAGTCTTCCTAATTCATTGTTTTATGTTAAAAAACAAAAGAAGCATTTGAAAATATCATGGTAAGGCTCTCTGCTCCTCATCAATTTACAGATAGCCTTCTCTTCTCGTACAGCTTCAGCCACATCCCTGAGACACAGTGCTGAAAGTCAGAGTAAACTGATTTGGCCACAGTGGACATCTGGTCACCATGGCTGCTTTTAACTCTGGTAAGGTGGAAGTTGTTGTCATCAGTGACCCCTTCATTGACCTCAACTACATGGTGTATATGTTCCAGTGTGATTCCACCCATGGCAAGTTCAATGGCACTGTCAAGGCTGAGAATGGGAAGCTGGTCATCAATGGGAAAGTTATCACTATTTTCCAGGAGCAAGATCCTGCCAACATCAAGTGGGGTGATGCTGGTGCTGAGTATGTTGTGGAGTCCACTGGTGTCTTCACAACCTTGGAAAAGGCTGGGGCTCACTTGAAGGGTGGTGCCAAACAGGTAATCATATCTGCTCCTCCTGTTGATGACTTCATGTTTGTGATGGTCATGACAAGTATTTCAAGATTGTCAGCAACGCCTCCTGCACCACCAACTGTTTGGCCCCCCTGCCCATAGTCATCCATGACAACTTCAGCATTGTAGAGGGACTCATGACCACAGTCCATGTCATCACTGCCACCCAGAAGACAGAGATAGCCCCTCTGGAAAGCTGTGGCATGATGGCCGCGGCACTGCCCAGAATATCATCCCTGCATGTACTGTTGCTGCCAAGGCCGTGGGCAAGGTTATTCCTGAGCTGAATGAGAAACTTGCTGGCATGGCTTTCCGTATCCTTCTTGACTATGTGTTTTCTACTTAAAAATAGGAGTATACTTTTAATATTCTCTCTTCCTTTTTGTTTTTGGGAAGTTTAATTATGCTATGTCTTAGTGTATTTCTTTTCCAATTCATCCTGTTTAGATTTGCTTAGCATCTTGAAGGCACATTTTCTTATTTTCTGCAATACTTGGGACATTTTCTTCCAGTTAATCTTCAATGATTTATGTGCATTTTTGGTTTATTTTTTTGTATTCTAGGATTCCAATCACATATAATCTATTTCTTCTGATGGTGGCTGATATAATTCTTAAGGGTTTTTTTTCCCCACTTCTTTTTTTATTGTCCCTTAACAGACTAGTATAGAGTGATTTACCTTCCATCTCTCTAATTTTGTGTTCCATTGACTAAGCTCTGCTCTTCTGTCCTTCCATTAATTGCATCTATTTCGCCTTGCATTGTTGTTGGTTTTTAAAATTTTCTCCTATGTTTTCTGTGTTTTTCTCAATTCACAGAAGGCCTTTAACTATCATTCTTTTGAATTCCTTATAAGGAAGTTCCAATAATATTTCTTCCTCAGAAAGATCTGATTCTGTATTTTGGTCACTTTTTTGGTACTATTTTGCCTTGGCTTTTTGGCTGAGTACGGTTTGAAGTTATCTTTTGCCTCTGAGACATTGTGGTATTTGTGTTATTTTGTTTTGATATAATTGATTGAGCTGTGCAAGTGTGCTATGCAGCCTGCAAGTTTGCGAATTCTAGTTTGCAAATCCTCCTGTCTTCTGTTGGGTATGATAGAGCTGATAAAGGAGGGAGGTGAGGGTGCAGTTCTCTATTAACTGTTCATGTATCACTGGTAAAGTAAGACTGAGCTACTGTTGATTGCAGTCTGACATTAATAAGGTAGAGCAGGAGTCAATCTTTACTCTGGTCTAATTGGTAAAGATGCAGGAGGGGTGTGTGTGTGTGTGTGTGTGTGTGTGAGAGAGAGAGAGAGAGAGAGAGAGAGAGAAATAATTAGAGATTATTGCTGTCTGTTGTTAGGTAAGAGAAACAAAAAGACAAAAAGAAAAGGGAAAAGGGGGTTGATAGTTAAAATTTTTAAAAGCCCACCAAAAAAATTAAGAAGGCCTTAAAAGGAAGGAGAACAGAATAGAAAGGTAATAAAGAATAGAAATATGGGCAAGAGAAAAGCAAAAGAGAAGGAAAACTATCTAATATATTGGGGGGGGGACGACAATGAAAAAAATAGAAAAGAAAAAAAATTAGAAAAAAAGGAAAAACTTTGGTAGGTGTTGGGCTGGGCATCTGATGGGTGCTCTTATTACTGCTATGATGTATGGAGGCATGATTTTTGGGATGGGATAGCATTTATGCTGATCCAACTGAAGATTGGGATTGGAGGTACCCAGTCAAAGCAGAATTTCTATTCATTCAAGAAGTGGCTTAATACACTGGAGAAAGTCCAGGAATGGTGCCAGGTCATGGATGGCACGTCTGGCAGCCTGGGAGATATTGCAGGGTAGGTTCCTCAGCCTGGGATAGGGTTTCTGTTGGACTCCAAGGTCCTTAGGGCAGTCCATCCGGCCAGAGATAATATGTCTGTCATTCTAGCAGATGAATGCACATTAGAGTATGTGCAAAGCATGCTGTTCCATATATGGGTATAGCAAGTGCTAGGCATGCCTTCTAGCAATCTAAGAGCTAGTTGCAAGCTAGACACTCCTCTCCTAGGTTCAGCACACTCCACGGAGCATGAGAGGTAGAGTGCTAGTTTCTCAGTGTGAAACTTCCTGCAGATCTTTGCTGCCAGATAAAAAATAAAATGACACAAGCTTGGCTTCAGGTGAAACTAGGACAGTACCAAGGGAGAATTGCTGGCCATCTGGTAGGTGATCACAGGAGGAAAGTCACTCTTCTATTCCCCCCCTCCCCAGGGCTTGAGAGTAAGGGGCAGATTTCACCTTTCTTATCTGGTGGCATAATCTGTTGGGAGTTGCAAAGGCCAAGCCTCCCTGGTGGTTCGAATCCACTAGCAGCTTTTGAGAAGTAAGATGAATTATCTCCTCTTGTGTAATTTATAGCCTCTGAGCACTTGCTGGAGAATCAGCTATGAATCAATTCTCATTTGATGTCAAGAGTTTGGGTTTTGTTGTCAGCGAGCCACTGGAGTGGACACCCTTGGAACACTAGATCCTCTCACTGATCAGAAAGGGCTAGTACAAGTTCAAAATGGCTATGCTGTGTTGAGTCTGTTCATCATTCCCTTCCCCTGTGCAATTTATAGCATCTTGAAAACCCACTGGAGGGTCAACTATGAATTAGTTTTGACTCACCAGCAGTAAGTTGAGTTTAGATCTGAGTACTAGTGATGACTTACATAGGGTTCGAAATCCGACCTGAATCCTGCTTCATTAACATAACATGATAGAAGTCTCCTTAACGTAACCTCACTCTGCCTCATTAAGATATCTCGATCACAAATAGAGGATAAATAAATTGAATCACATCATAGGTGATAATCACAGCACTACATATCTGCCAAATTATATCTTTACATAGCTCTCCTGAATATAAAGTTACCATGAATTAAAATTTATTCAGTAGTAACTAACAATAACAACATAGTATTTTGTGAGGGATAGGACTACAGCTTTTAAAATGGATTATAGCTCAACATCAAGAAAACAAAGAATGGGTAAAGGCAATGGAAAGATTTGGTGAGGACCTGAAAAGATGGGGTTATGGGGGGCGTAGCTCAGTGGTGATTAATATTTTATAAAACACAATGGGAGGGATTGTATGAAACACAATGTGAATGAAGGAAAGTGTGAAACACAAACGCATAAAAATTTTGTGTGCAAACCAATATAAAATAAAAATTTTAAGAAAAAGGAAACAAAGGTCCTTACGATTAGACCAATCAATAGGTGTCATCATGATAGATCAAGAAAGGACTGAAATTGCCAATTATTTCATCTTACTTGGATCCAGATTCAACACCCACAGCACCAGCAGTCAGGAGATCAGTAGGCAAGTGTGCTGTTAGGGACCTTTCCAAAATACTGAAGAGCAATGATGTCAGTTTGAAAACTAAAGTGCGTGATGATCTTCTTCAGCACAGACTGTGCATCTGAGAGCTGGACAATGTATAAGGATGACAAAAGAAGAATTGGTGCCTTTGAGTTGCAGTGTTGAAGAAGAGCACTGAACATCGCATGGACTGCCGAAAGAATGAAGAGTTATGTCTTGGGAAAAGTGCAGCCAGAGCAATCCCTGGAGCAAGGATGATGAAGTTTCAACTTTCTTACTTTAGACGTGATGCTGTTGTAGTTGTTATGTGCCATCGAGTCAAGTACACCTCATATCTATGAACAACCAATCTGAACATTGTCCTATCCTGTGTTAACCACACAGTCTCCGGCACTCTCAAGCCCTTTCCCACAGTCACCACGTCAACTCACGTGGTTGAGGGTCTCCCTCTTTTTCACCTCCCTCCATCTTTTCCAAGAAATAACCTCTCCTAGCAACATGCCCTGAGTATGTGAGAGGAAGCATCATCATTTTTGCCTCTAAGTAGCACTGTGGCTGCACCTTCTCCAAGACACATCTGTTGTTGTTGTTGTTGTTGTTGTTGTTGTTGTTGTACTATCGAGTCAGAACCAACCCATAGCTGACCCTCTGGTGGGATTTCAGAGGCAGTTAATCACATGGGAGGAGATTGTCCATCCTTCTCCTGCAGAGCAGCTGGTGGATTTGAACCACTTTCAGGATTGCAGCACAACTTATTGCCACTAGTCCTCCAATGCTCCCTGCATAGTGTGGCCAAAGCTGGTCCATCTCATCTCACTAATGCCTAGTATGTAGGTATTTATGCATTCCATTTCATTTTTAACAATTTCCAGTTTTCCAGCATTCAAGTTACTTATATTCCATGTTCCAATTGTTAAATGATGTTTTTTTATTATTTTTCCTCATTTTAACTGACTTCCAATCTGCACTTTACCACAAAACTACTGTTAACTATTCTCTTTCTTTAGTGTTCATAGGGTTTTTAAAGGCCTGTTATTTAGGAAGCAGATGGCCCATCCTGCTTCCTAGTCTGTCTTGATTAGGGAACTCCACCAAAACCTGGCCACCATGGGTAAACCTTATGACATTTGACACATCAGTGGCACAGATTTCAACATCACAGCAAAGTACAGCAAACTGCCAGACAAGTGTTGTACCACTTAGAATAATGAGGAGAAGCTATTCCTTGGAAAGGGAAATCATGCTTAGAAAAGTGGAGGGTCAGTGAAAGAGAAGAACTCCAAATAAGATGGATTGAGACAGTGACTGAGGCAGTGAGCTCAAATGTGTGAGAGATGATGAGGATATCACAGGACAGAACAGGGTTCATAATTGTTGTTCATAGTGTCACTGTGTACCTAAAAGATCCAACGGTACCTAACAACAAGTGGCTTAGTGATAAAATTCTTGCCTTTATTCAAGAGACCATTCTAGGGATCTGTGGTAGCTTTGTGGTAAGAAACTGTGTTACAATCCCAAAGGCGCATGGTTCTAATCCACAAGCTGTTCTGCAGGAGAAGGATGGGCAATTTTCTTCTGACTAATTGCTTCTAAAAACTCCCAAGATGGTCAGCTTTGGGTTGGTTCCAGCTCAATGGCAAATAACAACATTCAAGAGTTCCATGTTCTGGATCATGGACCTAGGACTAAAACCAAGAACTATAATCTCCATTAAAGAAGAGCTTGGAAGAAT
>NW_006400788.1:2556-5879 GCF_000299155.1 Elephantulus edwardii | reverse complement strand
GCCTCCTGTCTATCAGTGGAGACTTTCCTGTTGCTGTGATGCTGAAAGAGGGTTTAGCAAAACTTCTAGACTAAGATATATCAGGAATAAAGCCCTCGCAATTTACTTCCAAAACTCATATAATGAAATCCTATATTTCATAACAGTCCAACCCTCGATAGTCAGGACTGCACAGCATTTCATCTTGGGAGACTACTTGATGGCAGCTAATAACACCATCACAATATTTTACACTGTACAAAATATTATGTCTCATCCAGGTTGTTCCTTAAATATAACCCAGTGAGGGAGCCGTTTGGCTTGATCATTCCAATTTTAATGCAGAGGGGACTCCTTTGTCGAGGTCTCATGGAATGCCTCTCATTTTTAGAAGGAGGAGGTGCGTACCTCTCATGGTTTCTCTCGGGTCTATACTGTATCCTTTAGGAGGAGATGTGATTTAGTCCTTTCAGATGATCATCCTGACTGGATGTGTGGCTGGTTGCCTGCGTCCTAGTCACTGCACCGTTGTTATAGTTAAGTGACATCCAGTCGCTTGCGACTCATAGAGACCCTATGTACAACAGCCCTAAACCCTGCTCTGTCCTGTGCCAATCATACTGCCTCAGACACACTCATCCAGATTACCCCAGTCACTGAATCAATCCATCTCATACAGGGTTTTCCCCTCCTGTGCCGTCCCTCCACCCTCCCAAGCATGATGTCCCTCTCCAAGGACCTGTCCCTCCTTACAGCATGTCCAAAGTATGTCAGATGAAACCTCCTTGCCTCCAAGGAGCAGCCTGGTTTAACCCTCTCTAGGGTGAACATGTTTGTTTTCCTAGCAGTCCATGGTACATTCAATACTCTTCTCCAGCTCCACAGCTCAAAGGCATCAATTCTCCTTCTGTCCTTCCTAGTCATTGTGTCCAACTCTCTGAAACATAACAAGTGATTGCAAAGGCCATGGCCTGTATCAGATGCACCTTAGTCTCCAGAGTTACACCATTGCTCTTCAGTACTTTGGAGAGGTCCCTAACAGCAGACTTTCCCATTGCAATACTTTTTTTTATTTCCTGGCTACTGGTGCCAAGAGTGTTGACTGTGGAGCCTGCTAAAGTTGTTAACAATCTCAATCTCTTCATCATCCATCCTGATGCTGCCAATTGGTCCAGTGCTGAGAATCTTTGTCTTCTTGACATTGAGCCTCAATCCATAGTGAAGGCTGCAGTCCTTGACCCTCTGCAGCAAGTACTTCAGGTCCTCCTCAGTTTCAGCAAGCAGGGTTGTGTCATCTGCATAATGCAGATTGTTGATAGATCTTCCACCAATGCTGACCCCACACTTCTCCTCATAGAGCCCAGCCTCCTGGATAATCTGTTCTGCATACAGGTTGAAAAGGTAAGGAGATAGAACACATCCTGGCATACACCTTTCCCAATTTTGAACCATGCAGTGTTTCCTTGCTCTGTTCTGACGACTGCCTCTTGGTCCAAGTATAGGTTTCGCATTAGCACGATCAAGTGTTCTGGGATTCCCACTTTGTAGGACCCTCCATTTCTCATTCTCCTTATCTTGATCCACACCCAGGGGCCAGGGGATCTCCTGAATGCCTTCTCAGGCCATCACAGATAAAACATCCATCATTAGCATGCTAGTCTGCTATAGAGAAGTGAACAGGGTGTTATGGTGTTATAGTTTGATGAGTTCTGACAAGCATGTGTATCTGTGTACCCTACACCTCTATCAAACTTCTGTCTATAAATTCCTATCATCCCAGAAAGCAAAAAGTTTCCCTTCCCAGTCAATACCCCTTCCTTCTCTCCAGATAACCACAGTTTTCATTTCCTACCTACGAGAACGTCTTTTATCTTTTTTTAGGAGAGGAGGGAACAAAGCTTTTTTCTCCTTAGGTAGTCTTCCTAAGCTATTGTTTATACCAGGGCCTGGGGCCTGTTAAATGACTAAAATAAAAATAATAAAAAAAGACTTCCTTTGTTTTTCCTTGCATTTTGGCTATAGTTTCCATTTGCCTGGGTCAATGGAGGACAAGGTCTAGTTTGAAAAAGAGTGAGGAAGATAACATGTTAAACAAAGGGCCACCCTCCAACCCCCTCCCCACAGTAGACTTCATATATAGACTCTCTACACTCTCTAGTGTTGGTACTTTTTCAAAACTTCCTATTATGGGCATTCTCCAAATCTCTTAATCATCTATGTTTCTACTTACAAAACTTTGATCTATTACTTGTGGTTCAAGTAACAAATGAATGCAACACATAATAAGAAGGTCTGGTACATGTTGATTTAATGACATTATCAGCATAGTATTCCCTCCCTCAAAGAGTTTGTAGGGAGATCTTGTGGCTTAGTGGTAAAGAGTTGTGCTGCCAACTCCAAAACAGGTGGTTCAAATCCACCAGCTGCTCCTCAGGAGGAAGACGGGCAATCTCCTGTGCAATTTATACCCTCTGAAAACCTGCTAGAGGGTTAACTATGATGGCACATAACAACAACAAGAGTTTCTAATTTAGCGAGTTAGAGCACCAGGAGAGCAACTAATTTATATCCACCTTAAATCTAACCTCTCTCCTGTATTCTTTTTCTTGCTTAGTGGCGCTAACAACCATTCACTTACAACTCCATACCCCTGTGAAGCTTCTTCCCTCTTCTTTCTTTTCACCGATCCCCCTGCATCCTTACTGATCAGTCACCAAGCTGACTGATTTTACCTCTACAATATTTCCCAAGTATATTTTTCCTCTCTGTCCTCATTGCTGGAGACCTGACGTAGGGCTTTCTTCATCCCTCCAGCTAACTTCCCAGACACAAAACGGGATTGCTAGGAAGTCAATAGCTGATAACTCACCAGGTTTTCTTTTGGGGCAGACTCAGCTTTCCAAAGTTGGGTTAGTAGTGGAGTGCAGTAAACATTTCATCACCCATAGACTCCAGTCACAATCAAAGGCCCCAATAATCTTCTGCTCACCAATATCAGTTCCTGCCACCATCACATCATCATTTCCACTCCAGCATCACTGTCTACTTTGGCCTCCCACTGTCTGCTTTGGCCACCATGCTGCTCCACATCACACCTGTGTTTGTAATGCCTTTCTCCTTTAGTTCTTGTGGCTGCCTCTGTTCATTCAGAAACCCCACCACCACTACACCTCCATACAAATAACCTGCAGCTTGTTTCAATGTTTCTATGACAACTTGTTCCCTTCTCTGTGTTTAAAACTCCCTGCCTCTCTCACCTGAGAACTTTTTAAAAAAATAATTTTAATGAGCTTTTACAGAGATTTTGGATTTCCATTCATTCATTGTTGCACTTCTCTCCCCGC
>NW_006400788.1:0-2146 GCF_000299155.1 Elephantulus edwardii | reverse complement strand
CTGCACTGCAATTCCAGAGAACTTTTTAAAACTTTTTATTATGAGTCTGGCAAAATTTTAGAGAGAAAATGGATTTTTTCCTTTCAACAAGGCACACACACTTTGTGTTATGATATTGATTACAATCCCTACAATACCACAGCATCCTTCCCATTTTCCTCCCTGTGTTTCCCATTTCTATTCAGCCTTCTTTTTGATCCTTTCCTGCCTTCCCTGGGTCAACTCTGCCCTTTTAATTTTATTTGATTATTTTTTGAAACAAGTAACTCCCTGGTTTCTTGTTTACCTTATAGACCTGCCTCTGGTTTGGCTGAACATTGAATCACAATGAAATCAAGCAATTCTCTCCCAATAGCTTCTTTTCCCCACATCCGCCCACGACTTCTCTTCCAGTGCCTCAGAGAAGCCTGGAGTCATCTTTAACGTTGATGTATGTCTGCTTCTCTCCTCGGCTTCTAGCCCCATTCAGTTTCTGATTATGGACTAACGCTTGGGAGTTTTTTCCTCCCAAAACATGCCAGAATGGCTCTTCTCTGTCCAAAGTTGTTTTCATTCTGTTCTGGTTTTCATTCCTTCATAACCAGGTGAGTACAGTAGCTTCCTAATTGGTTTCTCTGACTTTACTACCTCATTTTGCAGAGGGAAGTTGTAGGTTGTGTATTTTTAAAATTGATTATAACTACAACCCCAAACCTATTATTCCTCCTATGGCCTGGCAGGGTACAGTACAACTACCCCACAGGGCTTCTCAGGCTGTAAATCTTCATGGAAGCAGATTGCTTCATATTTCTTCGTTGGAGCACCTAGTAGGTTTAAACTACCTGGTGAGTTCAAACCACTTGCCTTTTGGTTAACAGTCAAATCCTTAAGCACAAGGACATTAGAGCTCCTTAGATATTATTAGTCATGTTTTATAGATAAGGAATTGAACGATAGAATTTCATGCAAACCGAGTTTTATTGCTACTGTCTTCAAAGACATTGGTGACTTTGAACACGTCAGTAACCTCAGTCTGGGTTTGTACTTACCTCATTGCGAGAGCATCTGAGATAACTCTTACTCCGATTCTGACACACAGTAAGTATTCAATGTGTATTGTTGTTATTATGTATGGTTGAGTCAGAGCCGACCATAACTGACCCTCTAGCAGGTTTTTAGAGGCAGTGAATTACACGGGAGGCTATTGATCATCATTCTCTTATGGAGCAGCTGGTGGATTTGAACACATGCCTTCAGATTAGCAGCATAACTCCTCTCCACTAAGCCAGTAGATCTCCCTGGTAGCTCACTTACTCACAGTAAGCATTCAGTGAGTATTTGCAATTAAAATATATAATCATAAGAAGCTGGCTAATACTTTAAACCAAAATGCTTCTTGAAAGAACTCCTGAACACTAGTTGAGAGGAAGTTACTAAATACGTGGCATCTTCTCATTCCTCCAAAGGTGTTCTCCCCTAGGTATTAATATGAGGTATTTAAAAAAATATATTAAAAAATCCTTATATGGTCATTTAAAGAGCTCTGGTGGCCTGGCGGCAAGAAGTTGTACTGCGACCCTGAAGCCACATGGTTCAAGGAGGCCACCAGCTGTTCCATGAAAGAAAGATGGGCAATCTCCTCCAGTGAGATTAATTGCCTCTGAAAACTCACTGGAGGATTAGCTATGGATCTGTTTCGACTCTAAGGTACACAACGACAACAACATGGTCATTTGAAGGCAGTACAGAAAAATAAAATGCACCTCAACTTGTAGGGAAGTGAAGAGAATCTGTTCGGGCTGTGAGATCCTAGCAATTCTTGAAAACTCAAGCTCTCTGAACTTCTTATCTACAAAATGAGGATCATAATACTTTTGCCACAGCATATGGAGATAATGTATATCAACCTTTCACACATTGCCTGACACGTGGTGGTGATTTGAATAAAAAATCTCAGGCTTGCCTTATCCTGTGCCGTTTTCACGATCTCTAACATGCTCTGGCTCATCGTTGCAGTTACTGCATCAGTCCATCTTGTTGAGGGTCTTCTGTTCTTTCAGTGACCTTTCTGAGCATGATATCCTTGGTCCCTCTGACAGCATGCCTAAAGTATGTGATATGAAGTTTCCCCATCCTTGTCTCTCAGGAGCACCCTAGTGGTACTTCC
>NW_006400787.1:4707-15518 GCF_000299155.1 Elephantulus edwardii | reverse complement strand
GCAACAATGAATGAATGAAAACCCAAAATCTCTGTAAATGTTCATTAAATCTAATAAAATTTAATAATAAAAAAAACAAAAAAAGAAATATGGCTAAATTTCCCCTAAGAAATTATGAGCTTTTGTAGGATTTTACCTTCCCTAATTCCATCTTTTTCTCCCAAGCTCCACAATGACCTTGATAATCAAGAGCCTTGCAACTGTGATAGGTATGAAAAAAAAAAGTGTGATAGCACTTCGGCAAACAACTAATTGAGTAAATCAGATCTGGAGCTTCCCAAAACTTCCATTCACCCAGAACAGCTGCTTTTTGACATGTCTGACAAGTCTCTAAAAAGCTCCATTCAGAAGGCTTCTTTGAGCTGATTTATAGCTTTCTCTCAGAACATTTATAGCATATCTCAGAACATCTCTTCCCAGGACATTTTCAGAAACATCCAGCCACAGTTATTTAACATTGCAGCACTATGAAACAGCGTTAACCACCTGGAGCTAAAAAGAAGTTGACCAAAAAACTTAAAAGGGAAAGCTGGGAATGAAATATCCAAAGTGTGCTTCCCAAAATTCTGACATATTTCTGGGAGTCTCAAAGCTGTGCAAAATGTCCAAGAAAGACCCATGAGACCTTCGTCTTAGAAGATCTCTTACTGTGCTTCAAGTATGCTACAAGCATAGATCGTAGTTTAAAGCAGAGTTGTAAACTACCTGCTACAGCATCTAACCTGTGCTCCAAAACTCCTGCAGTGTCCATCACACACACACACACACACACACACACACACACACACACACACACACACAGACACACACACACATTGTTCTTCAGTAATAACTGGACAACAACTGTTGAAGGCATTTCAAGAAACTTCTAAAAAAAAAAAAGAAACTTCTGTTCAATTATTATCTAAAACAAGTTTTCTTGTTGAAAGTACAGAGAACTTACATAATTTGCTGACTAAGGTCAAGGACTGTAGCTTTCAGTATGGATTACATATCAATATCAAGAAAACAAGAACCCTTATAACTTCACCAATTGGAAATATCATGCAAAATAGGGAAAAGTTTGAAGCTGTCAAGGATTTAATTGTATGTTGATCTGAAGTTCAGGTAAGACTTAGAAGAGGCTGTGGCACCAGGGATATCATTGCTGATGTCAGATAAGTCCTGGCTGAGAGTAAGGAATACCAGAAGAAAGTCTATGATGTGATTGACTGTGACAAGGTATTTGACTGTGTAGATCATAACAAGTTATGGATAACATTAAGAAGAATGGGAATAGTACAGCACTTAATTGTGCTTGTTGAAAACCTAGACCTAGACCAGGAGGCTGTTGTGCGAACAGAGTAAGGGAATATGACATGGTTTAAAATGAAGAAAATAGTGTGTCAATGTTATAGTCTCCCTCCATACCTATTCAATCTGAGTGCTGAACAAATTATTTGAGAACGTGGACACTACGAAGAAAAATATGGCATTAAGATTGGAGGAAGACAAATCAATAACCTGTGTTATGCAGATCAAAGTGCTTGCTGAAAATGAGGAGGACTTCAGGCACTTACAGAAGATTAAAGAATAGAGCCTTCGATACTGATTGCATCTCAACAACAAGAAAATACAAATTCTTACAATTGGACCAATAGATAAATCATAACAGATGTATAAGAGATTGGAGTTGTTTCTCTCTTTTTCATTTTTTATTAATTTTAATGAACATTTACAGAGACTTTGGATTTCCATTCATTCATTATTACATTTTTCTTCCTGCACCCCCATTCACTCTTCTCTTTGAAAAGTAAAAGAAAAAATCTTTCATTGTTAAACAATCTCTTCCCCCAAGTCCACTCCACTATGCAGCCTTCATTCTGGACTCATGTCATGACAATAATACCTACTCACATATTGCTTTTAAACAGTTCTCTCCCTCATCTGTTTCAATGCAGTATACGTTACTTGTCCCCTCTATCTAAGTCTCCCCTTAACCCCAATGATAGTCCCATTTTACAACAGTGGGACTATGCAGTATTTGTCCTTTTGTGATGAGATATTTCGCTCAGCATAATGTCCTCCAGGGTCATTCATTTTGAATAATATTTTATAAGTTGTTCTTCACTGCATAGTATTTCACTGTGTGAATATACCATAGCTGCTTTATCCATACGTTTGTTGATCGGCACTTAGGTTGTTGTGTTCAAACTCTTTGTTTTTGTGAACAAAGCTGCAATGAACATAGGTATGCATGTTAAGTTGTTATGCAGGTAAGCTGTTTACAATCAACACTCTTGGTACCAGTAGTCAGGAAATCAGGTGACATATTGCACTGGAAGAAGTCTGCAGTCAGGGACTTCTCCAAATTACTGAGGAGCAATGATGTCAGTTTGAAGACTAAGATGCATCTGATTCAGGCCATAGTCTTTCTGATCACTTGCTATGCATGCTGGACAATGAATAAGAATGACAGAAAAAGATGCGTTTGATCTGTGGTGTTGGAGAGGAGTACTTAAATCTCAAAAGAACAAACAAATATGTCTTGGAGAAAATACAGCCAGATTTCTCCTTGGAGGCAAGGATGAGAAATCTTCATCTCACATACTTCAGGCATGTTGCTAAGAAAGGTTATTCTTTGGACATGGATGTCATAGTTGGAAAGGTAGAGGGTCATTGAAAGAGAGAAAGACCTCTGGCCAGATAGATTGACACAGTGACTATTGCAATGGCATCATCTAGTGTATCAGGAAGTGTGAGGAAGGCGTAGGGTAGAACAGGAGTCAGATCTGGTGTTGTACTCAACTTGATGGCACCTAACAACAGCATGTCATTCCCTTTCTTCCGAATGATTTATTTAATACGTATGAATTTAGTAGAATTAATGGTAGAGCTGAATTTTCTGCTCTCATTCTTTTGTGTTCTGTATTGCTGTGTACCATTGTATTGGAATCGATCCATTGCTGACCCTTCAGCAGATTTTTCAGTCTGCAAATCACACACTAGAAGATTACCCATTGTTCTGTGGAACAACTAGTGGATTTGAACCACATACTTTTTGGGATGACAGTGCGTTTCCTTACCACTGAGTCAACTTTGTTTCTTATATATTTCTGTCTTGAGTTCCTTTTTTTTTATCAGATTTCATTTTCATTTTATTATTTGTTGTTCATTTTGTATTTACTAAATCCAAACCCACCAGCTGCTCTGCGGGAGAAGGCTGGGCGACCTCCTCCCGTGTGGTTAACTGCCTCTGAAAACCCACCAGAGGATCAGCTATGGCTAGGGTCTGACTTGATGATGGTACACAACAACAAATCTTTATTGTGTTCTTCTTTTGATTATAAAGTTCATTAATTTTCTTTGTAGTACCTCAAGATACTAACATATTACTTTCTGAGTTTTAAAAAGTCTATTCTATCTTGGTATCATCTTGACTTTTCTATAAACGGCATGTTCTTGTCGTGGCCTAGTGGTAAAGAGCTGTGCTGTCAAGCAGGCAGTTTGAGTCCACCAGGTCCTCCTGGGTGAAAGATGGCCCGTCTTCTCCTGTGCAATTTATAGACTCTGAAAACCCACTAGAGGGTGAGGTATGAATAAATTCTGATTCGCGGTACATACCATTGAACTATAGAATTTTTTTCTCTTTTTGCTTTGTAGTGGCCATCATTTAGAAATGGTCTCTGATGACCTATTTTGTGTTTGGTAGGTTTTCTTTTTGATACTTGTACATCTGTGTTGATTTCTGAGTGATGTCATGAATTTTAATTTCCAGTTGTTGTCTGTCTGCTGGTTCTGTACTGAAAGGATGGCTTTTAGTGTTTTGTTTTGTTTTATTAACTTGGTTGATTTTCTAAACCTCTCTTAATTTTTAGAAAATTCTGATGGCAGAGTGGGTAAGGAGTTACATCACCCAACTCAGAGTCAGTTATTTAATTTTTATTTATCTGGGAATATACTAATTTCAGCACTACATTTGATGGACAACTTTTTCTGGGTGTAAAATTCTTGGTGGGCAGTGCTGTTTTAGATTTCAGAGTTTTCTATATGCCATTCCTTTGCCTTTTTGCCTGTGTGATAAGAACCAATGTATTGGCTATCCTTTGTAGGTAACTTTTCTTCCCTGCCCCCCGCCCCCAGCTGGTTCTTTTAAGATTTTTCTTTGGTTTTGGTTTTGGAACATTTCATTATGCTGATGCTGTCCTGTGTGAGCAGAGCTAATTATCCAGTACTTTTCAAAGCTTGGGAGACTTTTCAAAAAATCCAAAATGACTGCTGTGTTCTTCCCTTTTAGTTTTTTCTTCTTTTAGTTGCTCCCTGAGCCATTTCTTCGTCCTTTTCTTTGAAATTAAGGGTTCCAGGATTACTATCTGTCCCTATTTAATTTAGTTTCTCCTGTCTTCATTGTAAAAGGTTCAAATGGCTTGTCTGTGCTATCTGCTACCTAAATGAAAGTCCTTCTTAATATTCTTAATAGTTATTTTATTTTAGTATTATATGGATAACATTTTATTACTCTGGCTTCCATAGTTCTTGTTGAAAATATGTCAGTTTGACAGCATTCATCACGTTGCAGAATCCGGCTTCTACACTCAGCTCCATTCCCAGAGCTAGCTTCCTGCCTACCACCATATTATCTGTTATCATCTTGATCAGATGGCATTATTCCTGCACTTGTTTTGCCAAGGGAAGCACCATTCTTGGATGACAGCTGGCACCTTGGAGACCCTCATTTATACACTTGGCTCTGCTCCAGACACTCAGGCTTGTGGCCCTTAGGTCAAAGAGGCAACACCAATGCTCAGGATCCAGCCAAGACATCACTCTCCCTGGGGAAAGCATCCTGTTTTGCCAGATGGAAGTCTTAACTGGAAATCTCCAGCAATCAGCCTCCCCAGGAATATGGTCTTGGAGCACAAGAATAGAGGTAAGGTCCTTCCTGCAAACCATCAGAGAGAAAGTGGTAAAGAGTTGGAAAACCTGGCAGCACCACTCCACAGACCAAGGAAGGCAAGAGTTCTCAGGAGAGAGAGCTACAATCAGAAAACAATAAGCCTTCCGTCCTAGAGAACTTAATTGCAGGACCAGAGAGGAAGGAACAACTCCCCCGATCCCTACCCCTCAGATTCAGCAAACTTTGTCAAAGGACCAGAGAGAAAAGATCACAGGCAGAGTGAGTTGGCCTTCCCCTCCCTGAAAGAGTGAGCTCCCCAACTGAAACAAGTCCTCGCATGAGCCCAAGGACCTGAAGGAAATTCAGGCAGGATAAGCTGCCTCTCCCTCTTCCAGAACAGAGAGCTCCCAGCCAAAGTAGACAGACCAAGGACCTGTTAGGGCCCCAGGCAAGAAAAACAACAACAAACCACACACCCAAAAACCTGTGTCACAGCAATGACATGGGACAAATAGACTACATCACAATCACACAAAATCAAAGCAAGATTTCACCCTAAAAAAGTGATCAAAACACAGAATCAATGGATTTCCTGAAGCCAGAAAGTCTGATGGAACTCCTTGACCCAGAATTCAAAAGAACAATAATTGAGTATTTTTAAAGGGTGCCTCTAAAAACCTGCTATGGTCACCTATGGGTCATTTGCGGTACACAAAAACAGACTCTTTTATTAAGCTTCAACCCTATGGTGAAAGAATTCCTTCAACTATTTTCTTAAACATATTATTTAAAGCCTCCCCCCCACCTTCATTGTTGTTGATAGGTTCTGTCAAGTTGAGAACAACTTATAGCAACCCCATGAACAGCTGATCTGAACCCTGTTCTGTTTTGCACCATCCTCACATTTCTTGTCACACTATAGCCCATTTTGGCAGTCACTGTGTCAACCCACCTTGTCAAGGGTCTTCTCTCCGTCAACCTACCCCTCTTCCTAGCATCATGTCCCTCTCCAAGGAATAGCCCCTCCTAGGAAAATGCCTGTTGTATGTGAGGTGAAGCCTCATCATCCTTGCTTCCAAAAACCACTCTGGCTGCACCCTCTCCAAGACAAATTTGTTTGTTCTTTTGGCAGCCTGTGGGATGTTCAGTGTTCTTCTCCAACACCACAGCTCAAAGGTATCGATTCTTCTTCTGTCATCCCTATTCATTGTTCAGATCTCAGATCCCTAACAAGTGATTGGAAAGACCATGGTCTGAATCAAACACACCTTAGTCCTCAAACTGACATGATTACTCCTCAATATTTTGCAGAGGTCCCTAACTGCAGACTTTCCAAGTACAATGTGTCTCCTTATATCCTGACTGCTGGTACCAATGGTGTTGATTGTGGTTCCAAGTAAAATGAAGCTGTTGACAATCTAAATCTCTTCTCCATTCATCATGATGTTGCCTATTGTTCCAGTGGTAGGAATCTTTGTTTTCTTGACATTGAGATGCAATCCATATTAAAGCTGCATTCCTTAATTTTCTGCAACAAGTAATTAAAATCCTGCTCACTTTCAGCAAGCAAAGTTGTGTCATCTGCATAATACAAGTTATTGCGTTATCTCTCTCTGATCCCAGTGCCACATTCCTCTTCGTAGAGTTCAGCTTCTTGAGTAATTTGTTCACCATACAGATTGACTAGGTATGGAGAGAGACTACAAGCCTAACATACTCCCATCTTAATTTTAAATCATGCTGTATTTGGTACAACCACTGTGGAAGGCAGTATGGCACTTTCTCTAAAAGTTGCCAATAGAGATACCATTTGACCCAAACAATTCCACTAATGGGAATATACCCCAAAAAGACCATAACTGACATCCAAGCAGATATATACATGCCCATGTTTATTGTGGCTTTGTTCACAATAGCAAGGAGTTGAAAACAACCTAAGTGCTCATCAACAAACAAATGGATAGAGAAGCTGTGGTATATTCACAGAATGGAACACTATGCTACATTGAAAAACAAGGAACTCATGCAATTTTTCTTTAATTGTGTGGTTCTGGAGGACATTATGCTGAGAGAAGTATCTCAGTCACAAAAGGACAAATACTGCATGGTGCCACTGTTTTAAAACAGGACTGACCTCAGGGTTGGGGGGAGACTGAGAAAGATGGGTTCAATAAGGTATATTGCATTGAAACAGATGAGGGAGAAAACTGTTTAAAAGGGATATGTGATTAGGTATTTTTGTCATGACAGGAGTCTAGAGCGAAGGCTATATGGTGGAGTGGATCTGGGGGAGGGTTTGTAAAACAATGAAAAAATTTTTCTTTTACTATTGCAAGAGGGTAGTGTACTGGGCGGAGGAGGGTTGGGAGGGGAGGAAAGTGCAACAATGGATGAATGGAAATCCAAAGTCTTTGTAAATCTTTACTGAAATTAATAATAAATTTAAAAAATCATGCAGTATTCCCCTGCCCTGTTTGCACAATAGCCTTCTGGTCTAGTTCTAGCTTCATTAGTTAGTGCATACATGTTTTTGTTGTTATGTACCATCGAGCTGGAATCCACTTAGAGCTGACCCTCCAGCAGTTTTTCAGGGACTGTTAATTATATAGGAGGAGATTTCTCATCCTTCTCCCACGGAACAGCTGGTGGATTCAAACTGCCTTCCTTTGGGTTGATTAGCACACATCTTACCCACTAAGCCACCAGTACTCCCCTAGAGTAGAAATAGATCTTATTTATTTCCTTTTAGAGAATTCTGGTGCCATACTCATGATGAGCTGTGCTGCTCACCCAAACGCTGCAGATCGCCAGCTGTTAAAATCCCTTAGCAGTTCTGTGGGGAAAAGGATGGGAAATATTGGAAATATCTTCCCTGTACAATATCTTGTTGTTGTTATTTGTCGTTGAGTTGAGCACGACTCATAGCAACCCTATGAACAAAAGATCTGACCCCTGTTCTATCCTGCACATTCTCACCCTTCCTGACACACAAAGCCCGTTGCAGCAGTCACCGTGTCAGTCCACCTGGCTGAGGGTCTTCCATTACTTTGCTGACCCTCTACCTTTCCCAGCATTATGTGATTCTCCAAGGAATAGCCTCTCCTAGCAACACGTCCAAAGTATGTGAGGTGAAGCCTCATCATTCCTGCCTCCAAAGGGCACTCCAGCTGCACCCTCTCCAAGACCTATACATTTGTTCTCTTGGCCTTCCTTGGGCTGTTCAGTGCTCTTCTCCAACACCACAGCTCAAAGGTGTCAATTCTTTTTCTGCTATCGTTATTCGTTGTCCAGCTCTCAGATATATAGCAAGTGACTGAAAAGAATATCCTGAATCAGACGCACCTTAGGCCTCAAACTGACAACACTATTTCTCAATAATTTAGGAAGGTACCTAACTGCAAAATTTCCCAGTGTCCTTATCTCCAGACTGCTGGTACCAAGGGTGTTGATCCAAACAAGATGAAGCTGTTTACAGTTTTAATCTCTTCTCCATCCATCATGATGCTGCCTATTGGTTCAGTGGTAAGAACTTTTGTTTTCTTGATATTGAAAGACAAGCCATACTGAAGACTGCATTCCTTGATCTTCTGCAACAAGTTCTTCAAGTCCTCCCTACTTTCAGCAAGCAAGGTTTTGCCATCTGCGTAACACAGGTTATTGAGGAGTCTCCCTCCAATCTTGATGCCACACTCTTCATAGAGTCCAGCTTCTTGTATAATTTCCTCAGCATACAGCCTGAATAGATATGGAGAGAGAATACAACCCTGACACACTCCTTCCTCAGTTTTAAACCATGCAGTGTTCCCCTGTTCTGTTCGCACAGCCTCCTGGTCCAGGTATAGGTTCCACATGATCACAGTCAAGTGCTCTGGGATTCCCTTTCTTTTCAATGTCAGCCACAATTTGTTATGTACCATTTACAACCTTGGAAACATGACAGAGGGTGGCTATGAGAAGAAACTGACTTGATGGCAGTGAGTTTGTGTCTTTTTAAATTATTTTTACTCTTAGTTTTTAAACAACATTTGTTACTATTTTTTTGGCTTGAGTGATAACTTTTAATTGACTGTTGTATATTATTTATGAAAATATCAAAAATTTTGATGTTGTGCTCTCCCCAAAAGATTTGTTTACTCGTGTCCCATTTTATAGACAGAGATAGTGGCTTGATTCATTAGGGAGTTGGCCTCTAATCCAAAGGCTTGAGCTTGCTTCTCTTATGTTTTGAATCCTCAAGTAGCTCTGGGTAACCTCTTCCCATGACATTTATAGCTTGAGAAAGGCAATGAAAGATCACCTATGAGTTGGTTCTGAATTTACAGCAATGAAATAAATATCCTTTTATGAAGGAACTCTGGTAACATAGCATCAGGCTGCTAATCAAAAGGTAGGCAGTTAGAATCCACCATTCACTATGATGACAGAGAAAGGTCGATAAATCTCCTCTAGTAAAAATTTACAGCCTAGGAAACTCTACTCTGTCCTAGAAGCTCACAATGAGACTATGAGTTGTTGGCAGTGAGTTTGACTTTGGATTGAGTTCCTTCATGGGTCTTAACTAAAAGCCCAACAAATGTGTCATATTTTTTCCAATAGTTTTTTTTCTCCCTACTTGTTGCACCTATAATTTATACGTGTGTGTGTGTGTGTGTGTGTGTGTGTGTGTGTGTGTGTGTGTGTCTGTACCATTGAATCAGATCTGACAGGCACAGGAGGAGATTGCCTTGCTTCTCTAGTAGAGCATCTGGTGGAATTGAATGGCTTGCCTTTGGGATTGGAGCACAGCTTATTGCCCCTAGACCACCAGGGCACCCTTAATTTATACTAAATCTTAAGGATGGGTTTGAGAGTTCTATGGCTTGACATGTAGAGAGAGCACCAAAACTTACTACTGTCTAACTCACGAGTCTACTGTCAAAAATGAAAAGGATGGTACTGAATAGACGTAGTCCAGATTTGTTATTCATAGGATCATTATGAGTTGTGTTTGATAGTAACCGTGCAGCTGAGATCTGGACAATGTATAGGGATGACAGAAGAAGAATTGATGCCTTTGAGCTGCAGTGTTGGAGAAAAGCACTGAACATCTCACAGGCGTGCAAAAGAACAAACAAATGTGTCTTGGAGAGGGTGCACCCGGAGTGCAATTTGGAGGTAAGGCTGATGAGCATCACCTCATATACTTCAGGCATGTTGCTAGGAGGGGCTATTCGTTGGAGAGGGACATGATGCTTAGAAGAGCAGAGGGTTGACAAAGGAGGTGGATTGACACAGTGACTTCCACAATAGGCTCTCATGTATCAGAAAGTGCGATTATGGCACAGGTTAGGACAGGGTTCAGATCTGTTGTTCATAGAATCGCTATGAGTCATACTTGACTCAAGGGCACCTAACAACAACAATAACAGCAACAACAACAACAACAACAACAACAATAATTAATAAATAAGTGCATTATATATTAGAATACAATTTTAGACCAATTCAGTGAAATTGAAGTTATAGAGTATAAATTATAAGACTAAAGATTAGACTCAAGGAAACAGATTAGTAAATGTAATAATTTACACAGAAACTCAACTTTGTCCTTAAGATAACTAAGTGCAGACTTAAACTGATTATTTATGGCTATGTAAATAACCTTTAACATTTTCCTTATTTAAACAAGAGATAATATCTAGAGGAGTGTTCTTCCTTTTCAAAGGGCTATATTAGTATTCTTACCATCCCCTCTACTGGTCTTTATAAAACTCCTAAATAAGTTTTAACTTCAGTTACATTTTGTAGCCAATGCTAAATAAAACTATATAAATTTTATTTATATAGATATATATAGATAGATATATAGATGATATAGATAGAGATAGAAATAGAGATAGAGATAGAGATAGAGATAGAAGAGATAGAAATAGAGATAGAGATAGAGATAGAGATA
>NW_006400787.1:0-874 GCF_000299155.1 Elephantulus edwardii | reverse complement strand
TTAAATATGAATCTTGGAAAATTGGAGGTTGTAAAAAATGAAACGGAACACTTAAAGATTGGCATCCGAGGCATTAATTAACTGAAATGAACTAGTATGGACCACTTAAAATCAATTAATCACATGATCTATGATATTGGAAATGACAAATGAGGAATGATAGGGAATTTATTATTAAAAAGAGCATTTCAAGATCTATTCTGAAGTATAGCCCTGTGAGTGACAGGATATTAACCGTATGTCTTGTTAATGCAACCATTATTCAAATATATGCATCAACCATACAATTCAAAGATGAAGAAATTTAGAATTTCAACTAACTTTAGGAGTCTTAAATTAATTAAATAAGTAATAAAGATGTAGTAATGATAATTAGTGGTAGGGTTGTTTTGTACCATTGAGGTGGAACTGATTCATAGCAGACCCTAGTGGGTTTTCAGTCAGTTTAATCTCACAGGAGATGGAACTTTCTTCTGTGGAGCAGTTAGTGGGTTCAAACTACATGGCTTTGTGATGACAGTGCAACTTCTTATCATTAGAAATGAGATCTCAATAATTTGTGGCTGGAATACAAAAGCTGGAAATGAAGGACTGATAGTTGGAAAACATGGCATTGGTGACAAAAACTGAGCTGGAAAATGAATGATAGAATTTCAGACAATGAATGATTTATTAATTACAATATTTTTTAAAAAAATATAAGTGGCTGTTGTAGAATGGGACTGACATCAGGCTTGGGGTAAGACTGAGAAAAACTGGATAAATTATGTATACTATACTGACTGGAAGAGATCGATATTTGTTCCTATCCCAAAGAAAGGCGACCCAACCGAATGTGGAAACTACAGAACAATTTCACTGATTTCACATGCAA
>NW_006400786.1:12418-14303 GCF_000299155.1 Elephantulus edwardii | reverse complement strand
CGGGTTTTCTTGCTGTTCTTTTTCAATTTGCTGGAGATATTGGGTTAGAGAGTCAATAGTCTGTTTTTCCTGTCTTTTGATGTGTTTGCTTATTAATCTGATTTATTAAACTCACAGTGTGTGTCTGTGTGTGTGCGCGTGCGCACATTTTGGCTATTAAAAAAAAAAAAAGAAAGGCTAAAGTTCTTTTCACTCCAGTGCTTTAAATGGTATTAAGAAGTAGTAACTCAATGACAGTAATCCTCAATATGCACCCAAAGTTAAGAAGTACATAGTCAGCTCTTTAGAGTAAAAAGCCACTTTCAGTAGGAAAAAAATGAGTGTTGTCAGTATGTCTTTCTCCTAAAAGTATACAAAGCCTAGTACCCATCATTATGTAATTAACAGAAGCAAGAATAATTTTTTAAATCTCCTTATAACACAGTCTCATGTTAGGCAATTGAAAAGTCAAATGATAAAGAAAGATTAGACTAAGACTTAAAATTTATGAAAAAATTATACTTTCTCTCCATTCTGTAGTGCCCAATCCCTACATTCTAGTAATCCAATTAGCCCTATTCTTTTTTTTAATGTTAAAAATATT
Source organism: Elephantulus edwardii (assembly GCF_000299155.1). Lineage (NCBI taxonomy): Eukaryota > Metazoa > Chordata > Mammalia > Macroscelidea > Macroscelididae > Elephantulus > Elephantulus edwardii. Next base: position 13,720 of record NW_006400786.1, on the reverse strand, counting down.
TTTATGCCTTTCCATTATGACTTTTTTTTTTAAGACCCTAGGTAAATTGAGCCAACAAACTCAGTCAAATGAGATTCCCCTATTGCTCATTACCCTGGTGTATATTAGAACAGTTCCTCAATAAATAACCAAATTGTCAGCATATGAGATCTTGAATAAAAAATATTTGTGAGTTTTTTTAACTCATACAGAAGCAAGTTATCTTTTAACGCATGTCATAAACTTAAAGAAAGTTAAACGAATAGCTGTTAGGCAAAAAAAATTCTCAATTCTTCAGGCAAAGAAAGACTTAAAAAAATCCTGATTTATGTCCTAACCAAACTAGCCAGTAACAAAAATGTTACTTCATGCACCTATAAGGTATTAGCTGTTGTTGTTGTTGTTATTGTTGTTGTTGTTGTTATGTGCCATGGAGTCGTTTGCGACTCATAGTGACCCTAGGTACAACAGCCCTAAACCCTGCTCTATCCTGTGCCAATCTCATTGCCTCTGACAGACCCATCCCGATTACCCCAGTCACTGAATCAATCCACTTCATAGAGGGTCTTCCCCTCCTGCGCTGTCCCTCCACCCTACCAAGCATGATGTCGTCTCCAAGGACCTGTCTCTCCTTACAACATGTCGAAAGTATGTCAGACGGAGCCCCAGAATCCTTGCCTCCAAGGAGTAGCCTGGTTTAACCCTCTCTTGGATGGATCTGTTTGTTTTCTTGGCAGTCCATGGAACATTCAATACTCTTCTCCAGCACCACAGCTCAAAGGCATCAATTGTCCTCCTATCCTCCCTAGTCAATGTCCAACTCTCTGATGCATAACAAGTGATTGCGAAGACCATGGCCTGTATCAGGCTCACCTTAGTCTCCAGAGAAATACCATTGCTCTTGAGTACTTTAGAGAAGTCCCTAAGCGCAGACTTTCCCATTGCAATACGTTCTTTTATTTCCTGGCTGATGGTGCCAAGGGTGTTGACCATGGAGCCGAGAAAACGGAAGCTGTGAACAATCTCAATTTCTTCGCCATCCATCCTGATGCTACCGATTGGTCCAGTGGTGAGAATATTTGTCTTCTTGACATTGAGCCTCAGTCCATACTGAAGACTGCAGTCCTTGACCCTCTCCAGTAAGTGCATGAGGTCCTCCTCAGTTTCAGCGAGCAGTGTTGTGTCATCTGCATAATGCAGATTGTTGATAGATCTCCCACCAATCCTAATGCCACGCTTCTCCTCATAGAGCCCAGCCTCTCGGATAATCTGCTCTGCATACAGGTTGAAAAGGTATGGAGATAGGACACATCCCTGGCAGAT
>NW_006400786.1:0-10873 GCF_000299155.1 Elephantulus edwardii | reverse complement strand
TTTGGCTCTGGTTGTTGGTGCATATATCTGAATGATAGTGGTATTCACTGGACTTCCTTGTAAGCGTACAGATATAATCCTATCACTCACAATGTAAATAGTTAAAAAAGAAATTTCTAGATCCATCCTGCAGTTAAGGTATTAGTAATTATATAAAATTTCAAGAATGTTACGAAGACCTGTAGTAGCCATAACATGTTTCAACCTAATTTTAAATGCACACTAAGAATAATGACCCCAGAAAAGCTGATTCCAGTGAATAGGGATTTAACTCTCAAGACTTTTTCAAATATAATTAAAAGAGAGTTTCTGCCCATCTGCAATCCTCTATCACCAGGCCTATTGCACAATACCACACACAAACCACCCCCAACCAATGCCCATCCAGACAATGATTTCGCTCTCAAAGGTCATCTTCCTTCTGCCAAGTTCTTATCCAAATCCCTTCCCATTCTCTAACTAACTCATACTCCACAAGTACCAGAAAACAAGGCCTGTGAAGAGCTCCCATCACATCAACTGTCTTTGTCTGGCTGTGTACCATCTGAACCTCTCTGGTATCCCTCTCAGGTCTATTAATGAAGGCCTGTTCATCTGGTATCCCTCTCAGGTCTATTAATGAAGGCCTGTTCACTACTTGGGAGCAGGTTCTCTATCTCTCTATCTCACCCTCAACTCTTTTTTTCTGTTTAACAGAAATCTGTTAGATGCAGTGAATTACTGCGGGCTCACTGGGGCAGGATGGCAGCTTCTAAAAGTTCTTTAATGAATGAAGTATTGATGATGGGAGTTCCTTTTTGGGTAAGGAATCCTCTTTCCCTTTATATGAGGATATTGGAGTGAAATATGTTGTAGGCATTCTTAAAGCCAGTATAGATATTGATTTATTACCTTTGGCTAGAGTGAGTGCCCTAGTTTAAATGACAAGTGTGCCTGCTGAGAAGAGGTCTGGGGAGGTAGTTGGGCTGCTTCAATGCCTTTGCAGGGGAGAGCATTCTTTAGAACTGGGTCCGGAAACCCTTCAATAATCACATAACCTGTTTGGAATGGGGCGGCAGGGAGGGGTGTGAAAACTCCCACCAATGAACCAGTCTGGAGCATCTGGTATGTATTCATCAATAATATGTTGTTGTAATGTGCCTTCGAGCTGCTTGTGACTCATAGCGACCCTATGTAAAAGAGCTCTAAACTCCATTCTGTTCTGTGCCAACCTAGCCATCTCAAATGCTCTCATTCCCACCACTCCAGTTACAGAATTGATGCATCTCATCGAGGGTCTTCCTCTCCTGCGCCGCCCATCCACTCTGCCAAACACGATGTCCCTCTCCAAGGACCAGTCCCTCCTTGCAAAATGCCCAAAGTATGTCAGATGAAGCTTCAGAATCCTTTACTCCAAGAAGCATTCTGGCTTCACCTTCTCCAGGACAAACATGTTGGTTCTCCTAGTGGTCCATGGTATATTCAAACTCTTCTCCAGCACCACAGCTCAAAGGCATCAATTGTCTTTCTATCATCCCTATTCACTGTCCAACTCGCTGACGCATAGCACGTAATTGCGAAGACTATAGCCAGGATCAGGCACACCTTAGTCTCCAGCCTGACATCTTTGCTCTTCAGTACTCTTGAGAGGTCCCTCACAGCTGACCTTCCCAATGCAATTCGTCTCCTCATTTCCTGGCTGCTGTTACCAAGAGTGTTGACTGTGGAGCCAAGTAAACTAAAACTGTTAACTATCTCAATGTCTTCACCATCCATACTGATCCTGCCAATTGGCCCAGTGGTGAGAACCTTTGTTTTCTTGGTATTGAGCTTCAATCCATATTGAAGACTGCAGTCCTTGACCTTCTGCAGTAAGCACTTCAGGTCCTCCTCAGTTTCAGCAAGCAGGGTTGTGTCATCCGCATAACACAGGTTGTTGATGACTCTTTCACCAATCCTGATGACACATTCTTCCTCATACAGCCCAGCATCTCGGATGATCTGTTCTGCATACAGATTGAAAAGATACGGAGACAAAATACATCCCTCACGGACCCCCTTCTTGATTTTGAACCATCCAGTGTCTCCCTGCTCTGTTTTGATGACTGCCTTTTGGTCCAAGTATAGGTTTTGCATTGGCACGATCAAATGTTCTGGGATTCCCATTCTTCTCAGAGTCAGCCACAGCTGCTTGCGATCCACACAGTCAAAAGCCTTTGCATAGTCAGTGAAGCACAGATAGACATTCTTCTGGTATTCTCTGCTTTCTGCCAAGATCCATCTAATATTAGCTATAATATCCCTAGTACCATGACCTCTTCTAAATCCAGCCTACACATCTGGCACTTCCCTGTTGACGTATTGTTCCAAACATTTTTTGATCATTTTCAGCAGAATCTTGCTTGTATTTTATATTAATGATATTGTTCAATAATTCCCACACTCTGTTGAGTCACCTCTCTTTGGAATGGGAACAAATATAGATCTTTTCCAGTCAGTCGGCCAGCTGGCTGTCCTCCAGGTTTCTTGGCACAATTTAGTGAGTACATCCAGGGCATTGTCTGTTTGTTGAAATATGTTGAGTGATATGCCATCAACTCCTGGAGCCTTGTTTTTTGCCAATTCCTTCAGAACAATTTGAACTTCCTCCTTCATCACTATAGGCTCTTGCTCATATGTTATTTCATGAAATTCTTCTGTGTCATACAATTCCTTCTGATACAGTGACTCTGTGTACTCCTTCCATCTTTTCTTGATACTTCCTGGATCATTTAACATTCTACCCAAAGTGTCCTTAAGTATTGCCACCCGTAGCTTGAATCTGTTTTTCCGCTCCTTCAGCTTAAGAAACGCTGAGCAAACCTGGCCCTTTTGATTTTCTGACTCGAGCTCTCTGCACATTTCATTATAGTATCTTTTTCTGTCATCCCGAGCTGCCTTTTGAAATTTTCTGTTCAGCTCTATGATTTCTTGGTTTCTCCCTTTAGCTTTGCCTTCTCGGCACTCCAATGCAATACTCAGAGTCTCATCTGACATCTGTCTCGGTCTTTTCTTCTTTTTCATCCTTTGTAATGATCTTTTGCATTCTTCATGGACGATTTTCTTGATATCCTCCCAGAGCTCATTTGGTCTACGCTCATTGGTGCTCAAGGCCTCAAACCTGTTCCTGAATGGTTTTGAAATTCGAGTGGGACAGACTTAAGGTCAAATTTTGGTTCCCGTGGTCTTGATTTAACTTTCCTCAACTTCAGCTTGAACTTGCATATGTGTAGTTGGCGGTCTGTCCCACAATCAGCACCCAGCCTGGTTTTCACTGCTGATATTGAGCCTCTCCACCGAGTCTTTCCACAAATGTAACCGATTTGATTCCTATGCATACTGTCAGGTGAAATCCATTGTGTATAGCTTTGTTTATGTTTCTTACAAAAGGTATTTGCAATGAGTAAATCATTGGATGTGCAGAACTCTATCATTCTTTCTCCAGCCTCACTTCTCTCACTGAGCCCATGTTTTCCAGCTACTGATCCTTCATCCCTGTTCCCAACCTTTGCGTTCCAGTTGCCCATTATTATTAATGCATCTTGATTGCATGCTTGATCAATTAATTTCTGACTGCAAATGTTGGTAGAATCTTCTATTTCCTCCTCATTGGCTCTAGTTTTGGTGCATATATTTGAATGATAGTAGTATTCACTGGACTTCCTTGTATGTGTATGGATACTATCCTGTTGCTCTCACTACATTGTATTTCAGGATAGATCTAGAAATGACTTTTTTAATTATTAATCTAACCCCATTTTTTCTCACCTTTTCATCCCCAGCATAGTAAATTATATGATCATCTGATTCAAAATGTCCCATGCCAAGCCATCTCATTTCACCAATATTTCTTTCTTAACAATATTCAATTTTCCTACATTCATGCTTCTCACATTCTATGTTCCAATCACTAATGTCTCCTTACAGCTGTTTCTCTTTCTCCGTGTTTCCATATCTAAGATCTCAGTTTCAATTGTCATGTCTGTTGGTCCAAATGATAGTCTAAGTGTGCTCTATTGTACATAGGGTTTTCAAATATAATATGAGAGAAGGGATTAAAGGATAGATCAAGGCCTTCTGAACATGAGTGAGAAGTAGCAGAGGAGTCTTCAGTGGGGGGAAGGAGAGTGTCTGGGTTTAGTTAAGAACATTGCTGGAATTTTATAGTCATGTCCAGGCCTAGTAGATATGAGTACAATAGTTGGGTTCTGGAGGGGGTAGAGAGGGGGGAAAGAGAGGGGGGAGGAAGGAAGGGAGGGAGGGAGGGGAAGAGAGAGAGAGAGAGAGGACTGCTAAGCTACTAGGGAAGTTTGATCTAATTGTTGTTTGGAGAAATAAGCAATGGGATGGAAAGTGTCTCCTGCTTCTTGGCAACAGACTGCAAGGGTCTATTCTTTGCTTCAGTGTATGAAAAGGTAGAAGAACTTTGCAAGCTTTGAGAGATAGACACAGGAGGGTTTGCAAAGGGGACTTTTAAATTAGTTTATAGCTGCTAAGAAGGCAGAAGGAGGGGTTCTTCAAGGTTTTCTTTAGCAGCTTTATAAAGCGGTTGAGCAATGACAGAAAAATTAGGGATCTCTATTATATGATAACTAAAAAGACATAAAAGGGAAGACAATTCTTTTTCAGTTGTAGGGAGTGGAGCTTGCAACAGGGATGGGAGATTGCATTGTTTGTATGACAATGGGTGGGGGGTGGATTTGGAGTGTGGAATGAGTCCTAGATATTGTACTGTGGGTATAATTAATAAACTTTTTCTTTGGATACTCTGTAACCTCAGGAGGAAAGAACATTTAACAGTGTGATCATATGAGCATAACATATGGTTTCAGAGTGACTACACAGAAGGAGATCATCAATATATTGGATAATATGACTGGGTGCTAGGTTTAAGATGAGGTCATGGTGTAAAGCCTGGCTAATATAAAGAGGACTGCCCTGGAGATCTTGGGGGGGGACTACCGATGACAACTGAAATGATGCATGTGTGTCCTGGTCTGTCCAGGTGAATGTAAACAAGGGTTGGGGGGCAATTGTAAAAAAAAAAGAAAGAAAAGAACCCTTAAGATTAAGGACTGTGAAATGGGAAGTTGAATGACATATGACAGAAGAATATAAGAATTAAAAACAACTGGATGAGTGGGGATAATGGGGATAATTGCTGTATTGATTGTGTGGAGATATGGGACCTTTTGGATTTTTTTACTCCTAAGATGAGAGAGTTATCAGGGGAATGTTTGGGGGTTAATAGGCAGATTTGAGGAGATGGTGGATTATGGGTTTTAGTTCTCTGAGAGTTTTTGGTTATTGTGCCGAGGTAATGGAGGTGTAGGAAAATTTTAGTGAAATAGAAACTGGGGGGTGGTGAGAGGTGATCTGTGATTTGGAGATTTCCCAAACAATAGGGGTTATACCAGGGTGATCAGGGGTTAAGGTGAGGTACTTTTACCCAGTAGGTGTGGGGGGTAATAGGTTTAAGTTAGATGCCACTTGCAAAGGGGGAGATGGAGGGATGTGGAATAAATTCATTTTATGGAGTAAACCTTAGTCTCCAAAGAGATACCATTGCTCTTCAGTACTTTGAAGAGGTCCCTAACAGCAGACTTTCCCATCTCAATATGAAACAAAAAGGAGTAATGTCCTTCCATTTAATTCATAGCCTTGGAAACTTGTTGGAGAGTCAGTTATGAGTCAGTTATATGCACAGCAATAAGAATGGGAATAAGTTGGTTGAAAAGTTGTATGTTGACTGAAGATTCAGATATGATCAGCAATCAGAGAAAGGGTAGAAAGTATTGATAGTCTTAGATTTACCTGATTAGGAGAAGGATTTGAATGTGCTTTCATTGTCCCATTCGCAGTTTTCATGGGAAGACTTTAGGATAGCTGAACCCATAGGCCCTCAGCCCTTGACCTTGTCCCACCTTCCATCACTTATGGTATAAGACTTTGCTGGGTATAATAATAATGTAAACACTTTGAGAGGTGAAGAGGTCTTCAGGAAAATATATGATCTCCCACCCTATACAGGAACTCAGCTCTTATTATCACTGGACCAGAACCAAATGGGATTCTGAGTCTGTAATTACCATGAGTAGATTACTCAACTTTCTCCAGGGCCATACCAGAAGTGAGGTTAAGTGTGGCTCTCAAATGCTTCCTTAAATCTATTTACTCTGGGGCAAGTGCACATTGTAACTGCTGATGAAGACACTTAAATGATGTGGATTCATTCCAATTTTATCTCTTCTAATCTCTAATTGGAAACCTTCATGCCTACCACATGGATCTTAAACAGATTTTCAAGAGTTTTCCCACTGGTTCTGACTCACTGACCCTCCTGAGTGACTTGTCAGGAAGCGATATTCAATAAAGAGGAAAGGAGGATGGTGCCAATGAAATTTAGATTAGGATTATCATCAAGAAGAAGTGTTAGCTAGGACTTGCATGGTAGAATATTGAGACTTCCCACTCTATGAATTAGAGCATTGGGACCCATAAAAACTCAATTTTAGCAATGTGAGAGAGGTCCAACAACTTCTGATTTCCTAGATCACATTATTCCTCTGGTTAATGTGACTTTATAAGTCAGAGTGCCCCTTATATTCATAAAGTTGAAGACAGTTCAGAGATGTCATTATCTTAATTGGTAAACAGCACTCTTAAGAGTTTTAATAGTCAGGAACAAATGTGTAAGAAAGAGAAAGTAAGAGATAAGGATTAAAACTGCACTTTTGGAGGTAACTGCCCGCAAAGAAACACTCGAGGATGGAGGAATGGAGGCAGGAGTGGTGGGGAGAGGGTAGGCCCTAGACTAGGAAAAAACAAAACTAAATACAATTGTTCTCAGTGTGCAAGGAGAAAACACACTGGGAGGAGGAGTATCGGGGGAGAAACAGGGGAAAATCAGAGGTTGAATAGGGGAAAGCTACTTTTCAGGGCTCTCCATGCAGATGACCTGTATAGTCAAATGTCTTTACATAGTCATTAAAGCACAAACAGGCATTTCTGGCTGTTTGCTGTTGTTATGTGCCGTCGAGTCGCTTGCGACTCATAGCGACCATATGTACAACAGCCCTAAACTCTGCTCTGTCCTGTGCCAAATGCACAGTCTCTGACACATCCATCCCGATTACCCCAATCACTGAATCAATCCATCTCATAGGGGGCTGTCCACTTTGGCACTGTCCCTCCACCCTCCCAAGCATGATGTCCTTCTCCAAGGGCCTGTCCCTCCTTGGAACATGTCAAAAGTATGTTAAACAGAGCCATAGAATCTTTGCCTCCAAGGAGCATGAATTTGTTTGTTTAGTAGCAGTCCATGGTACCCTCAATACTCTTCTCCAGCACCACAGCTCAAAGGCATCAATTCTCCATCTATCCTCCTTAGGCATTGTCCAACTCTATGATGCATAACAACTGATAGCAAAGACCATGGCCTGTATCAGACACACCTTAGTCTCCAAAGAAACACCATTGCTTTTCGGTACCCTGGAGAGGTCCCTAACAGCAGACTTTCCCATGGCAATGCACCTTTTAATTTCCTGGCTGCTGGTGCCAAGAGTGTTGACTGTGGAGCCAAGCAGTCTAAAGCTGTGAACAATCTCAATCTCTTCACCATCCATACTGATGCTGCCATTTGGTCCAGTGGTGATAATCTTTGTCTTCTTGACATTGAGCCTCAATCCATATTGGAGGCTGCAGTCCTTGACCCTCTGTAGCAAGCGCTTCAGGTCCTTCTCAGTTTCAGCAAGCAGGGTTGTGTCATCTGCATATCGCAGATTGTTGATAGATCTTCCACCAATCTTGACCCCACATTTCTCCTCATAGAACCCAGCCTCCTGGATAATCTGTTCTGCATACAGATTGAAAAGGTACAGAGATGGGACACATCCCTTGCTTACGCCCTTCCCGATTTTGAACCATGCAATGTTTCCTTGCTCTGTTCTGATGACTGCCTCTTGGTCCAAGTATAGGTTTCTCATTAGCACGATCAAGTGTTCTGGGATTCCCATTCTTCTCAGAGTCAGCTACAGTTTGTTATGATCCACACAGTCAAACGCCTTCCATAGTCAATGAAACACAGATAGACATTCCTCTGGTATTTCCTTTCAGCTAAGATCCATCTAACATTAGCTACAATATCCCTAGTACCACGACCCCTTCTAAACCCAGCCTGGACTTCTGGCAGTTCTCTGCTGATGTGCTGTTCCAGTCGTTTTTGGATAATCTTCAGTAGAATCTTGCTTGCATGGGAACTCAATGATATTGTTCTATAGTTTCCACACTCTGTTGGGTCACACTTCTTTGGCATGGGAACAAATATAGATCTCTTGCAGTCATTTGTTGAAGGGGTTGTCATTAACCCATTTCCTTATCTAAAATCAGTTGACCTAAATTGATGCGTTTTTTTCTGGGTTCTCAATTCTGTTCCATTGGTCTATGTGCCTGTCATTATACCAGTTGTTGTTGTTATATGTCATCGAGCCATTTGCGACTCATAGTGGCACGATGTACAAGAGCCCTAAACATCGTTCTATATGCTGTGCCAACCTCACTGTCTCAAATACATTCATTTCCACCACTCCACTCACAGAATCGATCCATCTCATTGAGGGTCTTCCTCTCCTGCACTGTTCCTCCACTCTCCCAAATAGGATGTCTCTCTCCAAGGACCAGTCCCTCCTTGCAACATGCCCAAAGTATGTCAGATGAAGCTTCAGAATCCTTGACTACAGGGAACATTCTGGCTTCACCCTCTCCAGGACAAACCTGTTTGTTCTCCTAGCAGTCCATGGTATATTCAACACTCTTCTCCAGCACGACAACTCAAAGGCATCTATTCTCTTTCTATCATCCCTATTCATTCACTGTCCAACTCTTCAATGCATAGCATGTAATTGGAAAGACTATAGCCTGGATCAGGAGCACCTTAGTCTCCAGCCTGACGTCGTTGCACTTCAGTACTCTTGAGAGGTCCCTCACAGCTGACCTTCCCAATGCAATTCATCTTCTGATTTCCTGGCTGCTGTTACCAAGAATGTTGACAGTGGAGCCAAGCAAACTAAAACTGTTAACTATCTCAGTGTCTTCACCATCCATACTGATGCTGCCAATTGGCCCAGTGGTGAGAATCTTTGTTTTCTTGATATTGAGCTTCAATCCATATTGAAGACTGCAGTCCTTGAAATTCTGCAGCAAGCACTTCAGGTCCTCCTCAGTTCCAAGAAGCAAGATTGTATCATCTGCATAATGCAGGTTATTGACTATTCTTCCACCAATCCTGATGCCACATTCCTCCTTGTACAGCCCAGCATCTCAGATGATCTGTTCTGCATAGAGATTGAAAAGGTATGGAGACAAAATACATCCCTGATGGACCCCTTACTTGATTTTGAACCATCCAGTGTCTCCCTGCTCTGTTTTGAAAACTGCCTCTTGGTCCAAGTATAGGTTTCACATTAGCACGATCCAATGTTCTGGGATTCCCATTCTTCTCAGAGTCAGCCACAGCTTGTTGTGATCTACACAGACAAAAGCCTTTGCATAGTCAATGAAGCACAGATAGACATTCTTCTGGTATTCTCTAATTTCTGCCAAGATCCATCTAACATTACCTATAATATCCCTAGAACCACGACCTCTTCTAAATCCAGCCTGCACATCTGGCAGTTTTCTGTTGAGATATTGCTGCAAATGTTTTTGGATAATTTTCAGCAGAATCTTGCTTGTATGTGGTATCAATAATATTGTTCGATAATTTACACACTCTGTTGGGTCATCTTACTTTGGAATGGGAACAAACATCGATCTCTTCCAGTCAGTTGGCCAGCTGGCTCTTCTCTAGATTTCCTGGCACAACCTAGTGAGCACATCCAGGGTAGCATCTGTTTGTTGAAATATGTCGAGTGGTATGCCATCAACTCCTGGAGCCTTGTTTTTTGTCAATTCCTTCAGAGCAATTTGAACTTCCTCCTTCATCACTATAGGCTCTTGCTCATATGTTATTTCATGAAATTCCTCTGTGTCAGCCAATTCCTTCTGATACAGTGACTCTGTGTACTCCTTCCATCTTCTCTTTATACATCATGGATCATTCAACATTCTACCCAAACTATCCTTAAGTATTGCCACCCGTGGCTTCAATTTGTTTTACAGCCCCTTCAGCTTAAGAAACTCTGAGTGAGTTCAGCTCATTTGATTTTCTGACTCCAGCTCTCTGCACGTTTCTTTATAGTATCTTGCTTTGTCCTCCTGGGCTGCGTTTTGAAATTTTCTGTTCAGTTCTTTGATTTCTTGGTTTCTTCCTTTAGCTTTGGCGTCTCAGTCCTCTAATGCTATATTCAGAGTCTCATCTGACATCTATCTTGGTCTTTTCTTCTTTTTCAGCCTTTGTAATGATCTTCTGCATTCTTCATGGACGATTTTCTTGATATCCTCCCAGAGCTCATTTGGTCTATGCTCATTGGTGCTCAAGGCCTCAAACCTGTTCCTGAGATGGTTTTAAATTTGAGTGAGACAGACTTAAGGTCAAACTTTTATTCCCGTGAACTTGATTTCATTTTCCTCAACTTCAGCTTGAACTTGCATATGAGTAGTTGGTGGTCTGTCCCACAGTCAGCATCCGGCTTGGTTTTCACTGCTGATATTTAACTTCTCCAGTGAATCTTTCCACAAATGTAATCTATTTTATTCCTATGCATACCATCATATGAAATCCATGTGTATAGCCTGTGCTTATGTTTCTTATAAAAGGTATTTGCAATGAATAAATCATTGGATGTGCAGAACTCTATCATTTTACCTCCACCCTCACTTCTCTCACTGAGCCCATGTTTTCCAGTTACTGATCCTT
>NW_006400785.1:9305-14325 GCF_000299155.1 Elephantulus edwardii | reverse complement strand
TGTGATTCCAAACACATCAGCTGATGGTAGTTCCTTATGTTGGAATCAATGTCTCTGAAGTTTAGTCGTAATGTTTCCCGAGCAAAGGTGATGCATCCTGTAGAACTGGTGTGTAGATAGGCTTTTCTTGGCCCAAGGGCCTGCAGCCCTCGGGCCAGAATGAATGTCGCACGGCTTTTGCATCCTCAGTTACTTACCTGGGGAGATGGGAGGGGTCTGAGACTTGCCTCTAAGCTTCCCAGCTTTCAGCTAGTCAGATGCCTAACCCCTCCTCTGAGCGGCCTGCCGGAACAAATGTTGCACGGTTTTTGTATTAAGAAGACAAAAATTTAAATGAAGCAATACGTGATAAAATGGGGGAAACACTGAAACTGTCTATAATTTAATTTTACTTGGATCCACAGTCAACATCTTTTTCAGACCGAGGGTAAAGTTTTGGGGTTTTTTTTAAATTAAATTTTATTAATTTTTATGAACATTTACAGAGATTTTGGGTTTTCATTCATCCATTGTTGCACTATTTTCTCTACCCTCCTCCCCAGTTCATTCCTCTTCCCCCCCCTTGAAAGTCTGTTTTAATTGTCCCATTGCCACAGTGCTTGTCAAAGCCAGTTCTGATTAATCTCCTTTGTCATTGTGTCCTTTGCCATTCCCTATCAATCCTTTCTGAGAGAGACCTCACCCTGATTCATAAGGAAAAGGGGACGGCATATTCTCTTAGCTACTTCCTGCTGGAAAGGGACACTCTAGGTTTCAGGGCGAAGATCTTCTCTCACTACTCTAAAGGGCCCCTTCCCTTTGGCAGTAGGAAACACATAGCCTATTGTGGAGATTGATTTAGGAATTTAGATGCATTGTTATCAATTGTGCTTAGCCATACATGTTCATATCCTTGAAGATGTATCATGGAACAGTTGCAGCCCACCTTTCGTCTGCCAGATTAGTTCCACAGCAGCTCAGCTGACAGTTCTGGGTGATGGCTGGATCCGAGGTGGTGCCCTGAGGTCACAGGACTGTGGTGGGGCCTGAGGTGCGTAGTTGTGGAGCTGCAAGAGGGGACGGGGAAGGGGGAGGAAGCAAGGGATTTGGGAGGGGGGGCACCGGAGCACAGGGCTTGGACACTACCACCAGGAGGCAGGGGGCGAGGCTTGGGCGCTGCTGGGGGTTTATGCAGCGACACCCTCTGTGGTGGGGTCACATAGGCAGGGCCTGCAGGGGGGTCACACAGTGGGGGTAGTCGTTGCTCCTCTGGGGTCACACGGTAGGTGGTGTTCGCTCTTCTGGAGTTCTGGGGTGGCTTGCAGACTGTTGCTCCTCCCGGGTTTCTTAGAAGCTGGGGGCAGTCGGTTGCTCCTCTGGAGTCACAGGGTGGCAGGCAGTTGCTCTCTACTTGCTCCTGGTGGGTGGGTTTCACAGTGGCTTGGTTGGTGTCTTTTGGCTGGGACTCAGCTGTCCTGTGTGTAGTTGAACTTCCCAGATAAAGTATTTTTATAATTCTTAATAATGAGACAGAAAACCAAGAATGAGATAGAACAGAGAGCATAAAAGACAGGGGTCCAGCAGTTCGAGTCTGAAGACTCCCATTCCAGCTTCCCTGAAGCCAAGCTCTTGCTATTGAAAACCTTACACTTGACTCAGGAGGGAGGGGTCAGCAAATACAAGAATCTGGTAAACCCTTAAGGATTTTCTTAGTGCCTCAGGGTGACCTCTAGCTTGAACCTTGCCTTCCCCACATCCTGAAATAGCATTCAGTTTATTAAAAATACTTAATATTGGCTTCCCATAAACACCTATGGAATTAGCCATTATGAAATCAAGCAAAGTATTACATTGGGCAAATCTCTTACCAAGATTTGCCCAATGTAAAGCCCTCTATGAGGTGGATTAATTCAGTGAGTGGGATAATTGGTATGGGAGTGTCAGAGACAGTGCGATTGGCACAGGACAAAGCAGAGTTTAGGGCTGTTATACATAGGGTCGCTATTAGTCGCAAGCGACTCGATGGCACATAACAACAACAAACAACAATATGAAGAAATTCAATGCATAAGATTAATAGTATAGTTGAAAAGTATGAACTTGGTAACAGAAATGAGGCCAGATAACAAACGATCAAATTTTGTATGTTCACTGAATTAATTATTCATGGCAAATACCTTTTTTGAAAAACATATTGTTATTAAGTGCTGTGGAGTCGTGTACCGCTCATAGCAACTCCATGAACAAAAGATCTGAATCTAGTCCTGTTCTGTGCCATCCTCACTCTTACTAACACACAAGAACCTTGTCAATCCACCTGGATGAGTGTCTTCCTCTCTTTCACCCATCCTCCAAGTTTCCCAACATCATGTCCCTCTCAAAGGAATAGCACCTCCTAGCAATATGTCCAAAGTATGTGAGGTGAAGTGTCATCATTCTTGCCTGCAAAGAGCACTCTGGCTGCACCTTCTCCAAGATATAACTATTCCTTTTCTTAGCCATCCATAGAAGGTTCAGTGCTCTTCTGCAACAGCACAGCTCAAAGGCATCAATTCTTTTCTGTTATTCTTAGTCATTGTTCAGGTATCAGAGACATAGCTAGTAATCAGAAAGACTGTGGCCTGAATCAGATGTACCTTAATCCTCAAACTGGCATCACTACTCCTCAATAATTTGTAAAGGTCCATAACTTCAGATTTTTCCATTGCAATGTGTCTCCTTATTTCCTGACTGCTCATACCAAGGGTGTCAATTGTGGATCCAAGCAAGATTCAAGCTGTCGACAGCTTCAATCTCCTCTCCATCCATCATGACACTACCTATTGGACCAGTAGTAAAAATCTTTGTTTTCTTGATATTGAGACACAATCTATACTGAAGGCTGCATTCCTTGATCTTCTGCAACAGTGCTTCAACCCTCCTCAGTTTTAGCAAGTAAAATTGTGTCATCTGTACAATCAGGTTATTAATAAATCTGCCTCCAATCCTGATGCCACGTTTCTCTTCATAGAGTCCAGCTTCTCCAATAATTTGCTCAGCATATAGCTTGAACCGGTATGGCAAAAGAATACTTCCCTGATACACTCCCTTCCCAAATCCAAACTATGCTCCCCTGCTCTGTTTGCACAACAGCCTCCTGGTCTGGGCAGGAGCACAATTAAGTGATGTGGGATTCCCATTCTTCTCAATGTCAGCCACAGCTTTTTATGATCCACATAGTCAAATGTCTTTGCATAGTCAATTAAGCACAAATAGACATTCTTCTGGTATTCCTTACTTTCAGCCAGGATCCATCTGACATCAGCAATGATATTCCTGGTGCCACGGCCTCTTCTAAATCCCACTTGAACTTCTGGCAATTCTTTATCTATATACGATTCCAGCCATTTTAAAATAATCTTCAGCAGTATTTTACAAGCATGTGACATCAAAGGTATTGTTCCATAATTTCTACATTCAGTTGCATCACCCTTCTTTGGAATAGGGACAAATATGGACCTCTTCCAATCCATTGGCCAAACAGCCATCCTCCAAATTTCCTGGCACAGGCTGGTGAGTGCATACAATGTTGTACCTATTAATTGAAACAAGTAAATTGGCATCACATTAATTCCTGGGGCCTAATTTTTTGCCAATGCCTTCAATGCATCTTCCACTTCCTCTTTCATTACCATTGGCTCCTGTACATATAGTACATCCTGAAATTTTCCACTGTCAATCTATTCTTTCTGGTACAGTGACTCTGTATTCCCTCTATCTTATTTTGATGCTTTCTGGGTCATTCTATACATTGTTCATAGAACCTTTCAACATTGCAACACGATGCCTAAATTCATTTTTTAGCTCTTTCAGCTTGAGAAATGCTGAGTTCTTCCCTTTTTATTCTCCAATTTCAGTTTTCTTCTCATTTCATTATAATACTTTGCTTTGTTCTCCCGAGCTGCATACAGTGACTTTATACATGAACCTCACCAGTTGTACTATACAGGAATCAGATTGACGACCTCTTTAAAAAGAATCATTGGAAAATCTCAATATCAGCAATCAAAACCAGGCCAGAGACAGATTGTGGAAATGACCATCAATTACTCATGTGCAAGTTCAAATTGAGGTCAAAGAAAATGAAAACAAATCCAGGAGAACCAAAATATGATCATGTGTCTATCCCATCTGAATTCGAAAATCATCTTCTAAATAGTTTTGGAGCATTGAACACCAACGATCAAAGAGTTGTGTCATTACAAAGACAGAGTAGAAAGAAAAAATAAAAATGAATATCAGAAGAGACTTTGAAAATTACTCTAGAGCACTGAGAAGGCAAAACAAAGGGGAAAGATGCTGAAGTAAAGGAGATGAAAAAAAGATTTCAAAGGGCAGATTAAGAAGACAAAGCAAAGTTTGCAGAGAGCTAGAACTGGAGAACAAAAAGAGAGGAACTCACTCAACATTTCTCAAGCTGAAAAAACTGAGGGGGAAAAAATCCACAAACCAATTCAAACCTTAAGTTGCAATGTTGAAAGATGTATGGACAATGTGTGAATGACCCAGGAAGCATCAAAAGAAGATGGAGAGGATACACAGAATTATTGTGCCAGAAAGAATTCATTGACATTGAAAAATTTCACATAGTATTATGTGAATAAGAGCCAATGGTAATGAAGAAAGAAGTTCAAATTGCACTGAAGGCATTAGCAAAAAATAAGGCCTCAGAAATTGGTGGGATTCCAATTAACATGTTTCAACTAACAGATACCGCTTTGGATGCACTCATCAGTTTATGCCAGGATATCTGGAGGAGAGCTACCTGGCCAATTGAATGCAAGAGATTGATATTTGTTCTCATTTCCAAGAAAAGTGATTCAATACAATGTAGAAATTATGAAACAATACTATTAACATTACATGCAAGCAAAATACTGCTACAAAAGCATTCGAAACAGCAAGAACATGAGAGATATTGGCCTATAGTTTTCTATTTTGGTGGTGTCTTTTCCTGGCTTTGGTATCAAAGATATGTTTGCTTCATAGAATGAATCTGGGA
>NW_006400785.1:0-5635 GCF_000299155.1 Elephantulus edwardii | reverse complement strand
ACAAACTGGGGAGGAGGGTGGAGAGAATGGTGCGGCAATGAAGGAGTGAAAGCCCAGAATCCCTGTGAATGTTCATTGAAACTAATAAAATTTAATAATAATTAAAGAAAACAGCTAGATCAGTACATAGACAGGGAGCTGCAAGACGTTCAAGCAAGATTTAAAAGATATCATGGCACTAGGGGTATCACTGCTAAAATAATATGGCTCCTGACTGAAAGTAAAGAATACCAGAAGAATGTCTGTGTATGCTTTATTGAATATGCAAAGGCATTTGAATGTGTAGATGATAACAAGTTGTGGCTGACATGGGTAAAAACAGGAATCCCAGAACTCTTAACTGTGCTCATGTAAAACCTGTACCAAGGCTGTGTGTCAGGAAGTGGCCCTGTGCCCTGTGGCCACAGTACTTTGGGAAAACAGTGCTACACCACATAGGACCCTTAAGCTCAAGTGGAAGAGAGCTGGATAGCTGGAGTGAGACGAAGACGCCAGTTCTGGAAGGAAACAACAGGTTTCCTGGTTTCTAATTAAGGTACTCCAGGGGGGAAATACTGCTGTCAGGCCCTTGGACCTGCGGGCTTCTGGCTAAGAAGGAAAGTCATATATACAGGTACTTCACAAAACATAATAATCTGGGTCACTATATAGTTATAATGGCCTAACATCTACTAAGAAAAGACTCACATAAAGTCAAGAAAGCAGCAATCTGCTTCAGTTATCATAGCGGGGAAACAACCAAAATAATGCTTCTTGTAAAAAGTCGACCTAATTAGTACTTCAGATAGAACCAGAAGA
This sequence comes from Elephantulus edwardii, assembly GCF_000299155.1. Lineage (NCBI taxonomy): Eukaryota > Metazoa > Chordata > Mammalia > Macroscelidea > Macroscelididae > Elephantulus > Elephantulus edwardii. The sequence goes on along the minus strand of NW_006400785.1, from coordinate 4,837 downwards.
AATATGTTGATATAGAGTTATTTGAACAGCTACAAAAGAAGATGTAAATGATGGGGGGGAATTAAGAAAGCAGAGACCCCAGAGACAACAGTCCCGAAAAAAAATATGGATTGATGAAGAGCAAACTTAAATAGCTATAGAAGAAAATACAAAAGATAGAAAAAAGAATTGATAGTGTAGATAAAGAGGAAGCTGTGAACAATCTCAATCTCTTCACCATCCATCCTGATGCTGCCAATTGGTCAAGTGATGAGGAACTTTGTCTTCTTGACATTGAGCCTCAGTCCCTAGTGAAGGCTGCAGTCCTTGACCCTCTGCAGGAAGTGCATGAGGTCCTCCTCAGTTTCAACAAGCAGGGTTGTGTCATCTGCATAACACAGATTGTTAATAGATCTTCCACGAATCCTGACAGTACTCTTCTCCTCACAGAGCCCAGCCTCTCGGATAATCTGCTCTGCATACAGGTTGAAAAGATAAAGAGGCACAAAAACTTAAAAGATCATCAAGATACAGCCAGCACGGTACTGGGAATAACAGAGAAGCATGAAAAATGCAATTTAGAATACTAAGACGGAAAAGGAAGAAGTGTACAACATGGTGGTAGTACAAAAAAGTAGAACTGAAGAGATGGAACAGAGAGTCAATGACTTGGAAGACAAGAGCATCACTGAAACATACTAGAAGAAAAATCAGAGATGAGACATAAAGAAAATGAAGAAAACATTAGAGTCGTGTGGGATGACATCAAAAGGAATAACACATATGATTGGAATTACAGAAGAGTGACAGGAAAATCACTGAGAAAATAGCAGAAGTACTAGAAGAAAACTTCCTAGGTATTATGAAGAATGAGGAAATCCACATTCAAGAGGCACAGTGAACAACAAATAGACTAGACCAAAAAAGAAAAACATCAAGATATATCATAGTCAAAATCTCCAAATTAAAAAATAAGAATAGAATTCTAAAAGCAGAACAAGGGAAATAAAAGAGTCACACACACAGTGGAACAATTAGATTAAGTTCTGATATCTCAGCAAGAACTATCTGAGCTAGAAGACAATGGGATGGCGTAAACAGAAAGTTGGGGGGGGGAGGGGAAGCAATTGCTAGCCAAGTATCCTTTACCTAACAAAGCTCTCCATCAAATATGAAGAAGAAATTAGATCTTTTGCAGAAAAGAAGGAATTTTTGGAAAAAAAAGACCACACAACAAGAAATTTTAAATCAAGTACTTCACACAGAGACATCAAAAGAAAATGGATGAACCACAGTAACCAGAAAAATCAGCAAAAGACACATGGCAAATAAAAAAACAAACAAAAAAAACCCCAACAAACAAACAATGAGGTACCATCTCACTCCAGTAACAATAACAAAGTTTAACAGGGTAGCAAGTAATAACTGCTGGAGAGAATTTAGAAAGAAAGGAACTCTTATACATTGTTAGTGGGATTGTAAAATGGTAGCACCGATCTGGAAGGCAGTTTGGTGCTTCCTTAAAAAGCTGAACACAGAAATTCCATATGATCCACCTATTCCACTATTTGGAATATACCCTGAGAAAATGAGAACTGAGGCACGAATGGAGATGTTTACATCAATGTTCACAGCAGTATCATTCACCATTTCAAGAACATGGAAACAACCCAAATGTCCAACCACAAATGAACAGATTGAGAAATTATGGTACGTTCACACAATGGAATACTATGCAGCACGCAAAAGCAATGATTTTGTAAATTATTACCTAACTTGGAAGAGACTGGAGGGCATTATGCTGAGTGAACTAATTCAGTACCACAAAACAAATATTGTATAAAACCATTATGTACAATGAGTTTAAGGACCCAACAGGGATGGGAGAAAGTGCAAGTAGAGGGATGAGGATGTGCAGTGAGGGGGGGGGGATTAATCATGGCGTTGTATGACATGATGGGTGGAAGGGTGAGAGAAATTGAAAACATTTGTTCTTGAAAACAATGCATTTGAATGTTGTAAATAAACTAGTTGTTGTTGTTGTTGTTATGTGCCGCCGAATTGCTTGTCACTCGTAACAACCCGATGTACAACAGCCCTAAACTCTGCTCTGTCCTGTGCCAATTGCACTGTCTCCGATACACCCATCCCGATTACCCCAGTCAATGGATCAATTCACCTCATAGAGGGCCTTCCACTCCTGCTCTGTCCCTCCATCCTACCAAGCATGATGTTCCTCTCCAAGGACCAGTCCTTCCTTACAACATGTCCAAAGTATGTTAGATGGAGCATCAGAATCCTTGCCTCCAAGGAACTGCCCAGTTTAACCCTGTCTGGGATGAATCTGTTTGTTTCCCTAGCAGTCCATGGTACCCTCAATACCCTTCTCCAGCACCACAGGTCAAAGGCATCAATTCTCTTTCTATCCTCCTTAGTCATTGTCCAACTCTCTGATGCATAACAAGTGATTGCAAAGACCATGGCCTGTATCAGACGCACCTTAGTCTCCAGAGAGACACCATTGCTCTTCAGTACTTTGGAGAGGACCCTAACAACAGACTTTCCCATCGCAATATGTCTTTTAATTTCCTGGCTACTGGTGCCAGGAGTGTTGGCTGTGGAGCCAAGCAAACTAAAGCTGTGAACAATCTCAATCTCTTCACCATCCATCCTGATGCTGCCAATTGGCCCAGTGGTGAGGATCTTTGTCTTCTTGACATTGAGCCTCAATCCATATTGGAGGCTGCAGTCCTTGACACTCTGCAGCAAGCGCTTCAGGTCCTCCTCATTTTCAGCAAGCAGGGTTGTGTTATCTGCGTAACTCAGATTGTTGATAGATCTTCCACCAATCTTGACCCCACATTTCTCCCCATAGAGCCCAGCATCCAGGATAATCTGTTTTGCATATAGGTTGAAAAAGTATGGAGACAGGACACATCCCTGGCATACGCCCTTCCCAATTTTGAACCATGCAGTATTTCCTTGCTCTGTTCTGAGGACTGCCTCGTGGTCCAAGTATAGGTTTCACATTAGCACGATCAAGTTTTCTGGTATTCCCATTATTCTCAGAGTCAACCATAGTTTGTTATGATCCACACAGTCAAACGCCTTTGCATAGTCAATGAAACACAGATATACATTCCTCTGGTATTCCCTGCTTTCAGCTAAGATTCATCTAACATTAGCTACAATATCCCTAGTACCACGAATAAACTAATAGAAAGTAAAAAAAAAAAACAAAAACAAAACAACAAAAAGACACATGGCAAAATGACAAAAGCAAAACCTGGCCTGATAGTAATCACACTTAATGTGAATGGACTAAATGCACCATTTAAGACAAAAAGAGTAGCAGAATGGATAAAAAGTCAAACCCCATCAATATGTTGTCTACAAGAGACATATATAAAAAAAAGAAGCGAAAGACTCAAAATCAAAGACTGGTAAAAAAGATGGCAAGTAAATAGTAACCTCAATAAAGCATGAGTGGCAATACTAATCTTATAAAATAGATTTCAGAATGAAAACTGCCGTAAAAGAAAGAAGGACATTGCAGCTATTAAAGGCAAAACAGATCAAGAAGACATAACCTTAGTCAGCATTTATGCAACAAATGACAGACCTGAAAAAGACATAAAACAGAATGGAAGAAAGAAATAGACATCATCACAATAGTGGTAAGAGATTTCAACACACCACTAGCACGAATGGTTAGGTCAATTCAAAAGAAACTCAATAAAGAGGCAGAAGATCTAAACTATTCAATCAGCCAATTTGATCTTGCAGATGTATATAGGGTATTTCACCCAACTAAAAGTCAATTCACTTTCTTCTCAAGTGCACATGGTACATTCTCCAGAATTGGCCACATATTAGGACACAAAGCAAGCCTCAAAAAATTTTAAAAACATTGAAATAATATAAAGTATCTTCTCAGATCACAAGGCCATAAAACTAGAGATTAACCAAAAAAGGGTAAAGCTTACAAAACCATCCATGTGGAAGCTGAATAACTATCTTTTGGCTTCCACTTCCTAAACAACATGCCTCTGGAAACTCTATGAACTTTGATAAATACCAATAGTTATAGAAAGGCTTTAGGCCTTTTGTTCATAGTGTTGATATGAGTCGTGCCCAACTCTAAGGCAATCAACAGAAACAACAGAACATGATTGGGTTATAAAGGAAATAAAGAATGAAATTTAAAAGTTCCTTGAAAAAATGAAAATGAAAATAAAACAAATCAAAGCCTCTGGGATACAGGTGAAGAAGTTCTCAGGGGGCAGTGTAGAGCAACAAGCACAAACACATAAAAAAAGGAGGATAGAAGAAAAATTAATGATCTAACTCAACACCTTCATCAAATAGACAAAGAACAACAATCTAATCCTACAGCCTCTAGAATAAAAGAAATTATAAGAACAGCAGCCAAAATCAGTAAGATAGAAAACTCTCAATAAGACCAGGAGCTGGTTTTTTTGATAGGGTCAATAAAATTGTCACACCACTGGCAAATTTAATGAAAGGAAAAAAAGAGAAAACACAGATTATTCAATTAAGAAATGATAGAGGGAACATCACAACAGAACCAGATGAAATTAAATTGATAATATCAGATTACCATGAAAAGCTAAACTCTGATAAATTAAAATACCTGGAGGAAATGGACATATTCTTTCAATCTCATGCCCTACCCAGATTGACAAGGACAGATATAAAACATTTGAACAGACTTATCACAAAAGAAGAAATTGAAAAGGTCATAAAAAGACTTCCCCATAAGAAAAGTTCACTTCACCATGTAGCCGTCGCTCTAGACTCTCGTCGTGACAGAAATACCTAATCACATATCTTTTTT
>NW_006400784.1:12356-14271 GCF_000299155.1 Elephantulus edwardii | reverse complement strand
ATATAATTATAGAAAAAAAAATAAAAAATAAAAAAAAAATAAAAAGTGAATAATTTTTCATGTTATTTTGTTCTGTATATTTCATGGAACATATTTTTTACCAAGAAATTTTAATTGTTTTCATCTCAAATTAAAATTTAACTGTTGTTTACCATCAAGTTGGAACCAACCCATAGCTTAGCCTCCAGTGGGCTTTCAGAGGCTTAAATCACATGGAAGGAGATTGCCCATCTGTTTTTGTATTTGCTGTATCTAGCAGCTCTATTGGGACATTAAGTCTGACAGTAGGTTCAGAAAGAAAAGAATACAGATGTTCGTGTGTCATAGGATGCCTCAAATTGATAGTGAGCCAAGTGACTGTTACTGCTCTTCTCACATAGTAAACATAATCTTCGCAAGAGTAGTTGTTGCTGTGTGCATTGAGTCAGAACTGACCTATAGCTGACTCTTCAATAAGAGTTCTTCCCAAGAACACCAAATCTCATCTAGTTAGTACATACAGCTAAAAATCTCTCAAGGATATGCATGACTGCTTTATACTTAAATACTACGTACACATACATACTGATCCTGAGCTGTATCTTGTTACTTCCTTAATAAACTGCTGAACTCTAAAAAAAAAAAATCTCTCAAGGAGTTCCAGATAGGGTTCATTATGGTGACCCATGAGTAAAGAACATGTTATCTGCACCCAAAGAGAAGATAACCTCAGTACAAACTCCTATTTAGAAAAGGAAAGAATGGAAGGTGTTAAAACAACCTTTAGTGTAAACCAGTTATTCAAATCTATGTCATTGACTCCTATCTATTGACTCCTATCATTAGACCCTGATTTCATTCTCTAGAAGGGGTTTCTTTGCCCGTTGTTCTCATATTCCTGGTTATGCCATTGTAGAAACATCCTTTTTTATTATCCTTCATGGTGGTGTCTGAGATGAGCTTTGGGTATGTCCTCCCCAGAGAAGTCTTGGTTTTTACAGTTTTCCTTAGATTTCCTGTGGGCACAAGCATGAAAGCATAAAAGTTAACCTTACATCTTGTCTCAAAGGCTTTTTTCCATTTGAGTTTATAGTTTCATTAACAATACAGTTATCTAAAATTCTACTCTGTGGTCAAGTTCATGGCTAAAGATAATCCTCAAGCTGATGTGCTTATTTGCTTCATCACTTTTTAACTCACTTTTAGTGACAATTACTTTGAAGTCATTCTAAGTAATAGTTTGGAATGCCACATTACTAATCTTGATATATTTGCTTCAAAGATAAACCTTTCAAATAATTTTTTTTCTTCAACCATTGGAACTTGGGGCTGGTGCCTCCAAGTTTCAGAACCCACACGAGGGAGGACCACACATCAATTAAAAAATTATAAGAACTTTTTCCATCTTAAGTTGTACTATTCGTTGTTTTGAAGCATCCAGTTTTTCCAGCCCTGCAAAGTCTCTGTTTCCCTTTAATCTTTGCTTGGAAACTAGCTAACTCTGACCTAAGGTCATCTCTTTCTTGAAATACTTTGTAAAGACACCTCCAAAGCTTCCTTTCTCTACTATAATGGTTGTGGGATTCAGCAAATCACAATTGAGCTTCTTTAGTTGACTCTGTGTTGGTTCTGCCAGCGTTGTTCGGAAGGTGCCGTCAAGTTGGCCTCGACTCATAGCAACTCCAGGATGAGAGATGTACAACAGCCATTAACCAGTCTCCCCCCATGGATCGGAACTCTGCCCTGTCTTGTGCTTATCGTTATCATTGAGCCCATTTTTATAGTCACTGTGTCAGTCCATCTGGTCTTCCTCTCTTCTGCTGACCTTCCACCTTTCCAAGCATGATGTCTTTTTCCAAGGACCCGCCTCTCCTTTTTTTTTTATTAACTCCAATGATATGTTTTTATTTTTTTTCTATATTTTATTAATTTTCAT
>NW_006400784.1:3414-10766 GCF_000299155.1 Elephantulus edwardii | reverse complement strand
TTAGTCCTAGGTCCATGATCCACCTTGAGTTGGTTTTTGTGTATGGAGTGAGGTGTGGGTCTTGCTTGAGTCTTTTGCAGGTATTTTTCCAATTTTGCCAACACCATTTGTTAAAAATAGGACCCGCCTCTCCTAGCAACATGCCTAAAGTAAGTACAATGAAGCTTCACCATCCTTACCTCCAAGGAGCATCCTAGTTGCACTTTCTCCAAGACAGCCTTGTTTGTTCTTTTGGCTATCCATGGGATAGTCCATAATAGGGGCCACTATAGAGAGACATGGGAGCTCTGGTGGCTTAAGGGATAAGGAGTTATGCTGCCAACCTGAAAGTAGGCAGTTCATATCTACCAGCTTCTCCACAGGAGAAAGACGGACAATCTTCTTCCATGGGTTTATAGTGTCTGAAAGCCTGATAAAGTGTCAAGTCTGACTCAAAGGTGAGTGATAGAAAAGAGGCAAAAGAGGGATTCCCTTCCCACTTGCTTCTCTTTCCTAAAAAGGCCATGCTATTGATGCTTCTTCAACCGAGCAACAGCAGTCAGTTCCTTCCCACAGCTGCAATGGAATCCATTATGCAATTTTTTTCTGCAGTGGCATAACCAGCTTTATTGTCTTTCAGACACCTACACCAGATTTGTGAATCCTTCCTCAGAGGTCTGTGACCCACCTCCAAACTCAGAGACACATGTATCAGGTAGTTAGTTGGTGGCCTCCTCCTTAGAGAGCTGAGTTCAAGCTGATAGCCTGGTGGATAGAATTGTGCTGCCAACCTAAAGGAAGGTGGTTCAAATCTACTAGCCACTCTGCTAGAGAAAGTTGAGCAGTCTCCTCCCCTGCAATTATTGCCTCTTGAGAATTCACTGAAGAGTCACCTATGAGTCAGTTCCAACTCCACAGCAGTAAATGAGTAGGATTCAACCTAAAAGTTTCTAAATTTTACTAATTCCAACTTTCCTTTGGTTTACTCCATCCTAGGGTTCTAAGGGCGCTCTGGTGGTGTAGGCCACAGGGAGTTGCACTGCTAATCTAAAGGCCATGCCACTCGGGCAACTTGAATCCTGAATCCAGCTGCTCTGGGGAAGAAAAATAGACAATCGTCTCCATATTTGCAGCCTCTAAAAACCTGATGGAGGGTCAGACATATATTTTTTCCAACTCAGTGGCGATAAGTTGAGAGTCATAGAAGAAGTGATGTGTTTGAATTTTGCAGTATTCCACCAGAATGGTGGACAAATCATTCTTGAAATAAGTAGTCAGAATGTGCCTTAGAAGTATGGATGGTAAGATTTTTTTTTTTGGATGGTTAAGATTTTTGTCTCACTTACTTTGGACGTATTCTCAGGAAGGACCAGTCATCATGCTTGCTGATGACAGGGTCAGTGCAAAAGAGGAAGGTCCTTGATGAGAAGGATTGACAGAGTGTCCAAAACAAGGAGATCAAACACATAACAGTGATTGTGAGGATGGCCCAGAAGTGGTCACATTTTGTTCTATTGTAAATATTGCTACAAGTCAGAACAGAGTCAGTAGCACTGAACAACAACAAAGGTTCTAGATATTTCTTGGTGTTGTTATCTCTATAAAACCTCAGAATTCACTTTTTTTTTTAAATGAACTTTTTATTCTATTCTGGTTCACTTACAAAGCTCACATACATTGTTTTTCACACCGGATCTTTCCCATTTCCTTTACCCACTCCTCCCTCCATTCACCGAATTGTGAGACCCTGTGATTAACCACAACACCCCCCACCTATTCAACTGTCTGCTCCCACCCTTCCCCCTGCATCCTCATACATGTTCTACAAGAATGATCTTATACACTATTTGTCCTTATGGAACTGAGTTAGTTCTCTCAGCATAGTGTTCTCCAGTCCCTCCCAATTTAGGTAAGCTTTTAAAAAATCATTGCTTCTGTGTGCTATGTAGTATACTATCATGTGAATGTACCATAATTTGTCAATGTCTTCGATTATGGCTGGACATTTGGGCTGTTTCCATGTTCTTGTGATGGTGAATTATGCTGCTATGAACATTGGTATATAAATCTCCATTTGTGCCTCAGTTCTCATTTTCTTGGGAAATTTTCTTCCAAGCAGTGGAATAGCTGGGTCATATGGAATTTCTATGTTCAGCTTTCTGAGGAAACACCAAACTATCTTCCAGAGTGGTTGTGCCATTTTACAATCCCACCAACAATATGGGGGGGGTTAGTGTTTTTTTTATTGGGGAGCATGGTGGTGGGGGCACAGGAATCGTGGCAAGCTTTTGGAGTCGACTGCTTTTCCGGAAATGTGTTTGATGTGCAGGTTTGCTCTGTCTCTGGAGTGAGGCTAGCCAGCCTGGGCCTAGGGTTTGAACCAGGAGGCGGCCTTAAGCCCAGGCCCTCGGCCAGGTTCAAATTGTCTTCCTGTCAAACATTTTTCTAGGTGGTATAGCACTGGTCTGTGCATCGCTGTACAGAGGTAACGCGTGGTTGCTGTGATGCTGGAGACTGTGACAGTGATATGCCAGTCGTGGTAATGGGTACCCATGGTGGACAGTGTTGGCTGGAGCTTCCCGACTATATCAAGCCTGGAAGCAGGAGCGGCATCCACTTCTGAAATGGCTTGGCTCCGGAAACTCTATGTACGAACAGTGCTCAGGCCGTTCGTTCATAGGGTCGCTATGAGTCGTCTACGACTCGACGGCATCAAACAACAACAACAACAACAACTTGGCCAGTGATTTTGAGCATTTCTTCATGTATCTATTGGCCATTCAAAATCTTCCTCTGTGAAAATTCTTTCCATATCTTTTGCTCATTTTGTAATTGTGTTATTAGTCTTTTTCTAATGGAGGCCCAGTAGGATTCTGTAAACTTCTGATATGAGACCCTTGTCTGAAATGGGATTGCCAAATGTTTTTTTCCTAGTCAGTAAGTTTTCTTTTCACTCTATTAGAAAAAGTTTTTGAGGCACACAGGGAATTAATCTTTAGAGGGTCCTATTCATCAGTTTTATCCTCTCCACATTGTGCATTTCTGGCTGTATTTGGTAGTGTCTTTTTTTTTTTTTTTGGTAGTGTCTTTATACCACAGACAAGATTCATCAACAGTTTGCATTATGCAGATGACACAACCCTGTTTGCTGAAATGGAGGAGGACCTGAAGTGCTTGCTGCAGAGGGTCAAGGACTGCAGCCTTCAATATGGTTTGAGGCTCAATATAAAAAAGACAAAGATTCTCGCCACTGGGCCAGTTGGCAGCATGTATGGTGATGTGTGGTGACGAGATTGAGATTGTGCATAGCTTTAGTTTGCTTGGCTCCACAGTCAACACTTTTGGTACCAGCAGCAGCCAGGAAATTAAAAGACGTATTGTGATGGGAAAGTCTGCTGTTAGAGACCTCTCCAAAGTACTGGAGAGGAATGGTGTCATGCTGGAAACTAAGGTGTGCCTGATACAGGCCATGGTCTTTGCATTCCCTTGTTATGCATCAGAGAGCTGGACAATGACTAGGGAGGATAGAAGGAGAATTGATGCCTTTGAGCTGTGGTGCTGGAGAAGAGTATTGAGGGTACCATGGACTGCTAGGAAAATGAACAGGTTTATCCTGGAGAGGGTTAAATCAGGCTGCTCCTTGGAGGCAGGGATTCTGAGGCTTCGTCTGACATACTTTGGACATGTTGTAAGGAGGGAGCGGTCCTTGGAGAGGGACATCATGCTTGGGAGGGTAGAGGGACAGCACAGGAGGGGAAGGCCTTCTATGAGGTGGATTGATTCAATGACTGGGGTAATTGAGGTGGGTGTGTCAGAGACAATGAGATTGGCACAGAACAGAGCAGAGTTTCGACTCAAGGCACATAACAACAACAAAGGCTATCCAAGCTTGATCTCAGTTTATCTCTGATGAACTTTATGATTCTGGGCTTTACTCCCAGGTCTCTGATACACCTTGAGCTGATTTTTGTTTATGAAAGATATGGATCCTGTTTCAGCTTTTTGCAGGTCTTCAGTTTTGCCAGCACCGTTAATTGAAGAGGTTGTCATTTCTCCATTTGATAGGTTTTATTTCCTTGTTAAATATTAGTTGACTATAGATAGCTGGGTCCATTTCTGGATTCACAATTCTGTTCCATTGGTCTATGTGCCTGTCATTTTGCTAGCACCATGCTGTTTTGGTTACTATCACTGTGTAGTAGGATTTGAGGTCAGGAAGTGCTATGTCTCCCACTTCATTTTTGTTTTTTCAGAAATACTTTGTTGTGTTTTTTTTTTTATACTTTGCTTATTTGGGGTCTCTCTCCTCTCCAAATAAAGAATTCACTTTAATCCTTTTTCCCCCCATTGTATGGTATCTAACAAAAACAATGACTTCCAAGATGAATCTGGGTTGGTTTGAACTGCCATCCTCTCTGTTAGTTTTTTAGCACTTAGCCATTAGCACACCCAGTGACTCTGTTTATTTCCAATAACAAGTAGACCAAGTGAGAAAAAGAATATAGTAAAAACATATGTGAATCCTTGTGATGAATACTTCTTGTTAAAGTCCACTGGCTGGCTGACCCTGGGTCCATTAATGTACTTCCTTTTGTTTGTTTTCAGGGCTCCTCACAGGCTTGCTCTTGGAAGTATGCCTTGTAAATTATCTGGGCCTGTTCTGGCACGGTGGTGAATTTTTCCTGAAATATTAAAACTATAATTAAGTTCTTAAATACAAGAGTATTTTCTTTCTTTTTTTACAAGAGTATTTTCTACAGCGGGATACCTTATGGATGTCTCTGTGTCCCTGTGTGTAGTTTGGAAACATCTACATAAATTATGTTAACTTCTTGATATTTAGTTTGCTTATATAATGTCTTAGTAAAATTATGTATTAAAACATATTTTTTTAATAAATTTATTTATTTATTTTTCATGTCAATGAACAGCTACAGAGATTTTGGAATTCCATTCATTCATTGTTGCACCCTTCTCCCTGCCCACACCCCCCTCTCCCTTAAAACATTTTTAAAAAATTATAAATAAACATATTAATTTGAAACCTCATTAAGCCCAACACCCCAGGCAACTGGTGCTAGGTATGTTGTGAGGTGCCGTTGAGCCGGCTGACTCATAGCCACCCTTGTGATCTAAAACTTTGGTTCATCCTGCTCTCTCCCCATAATCTCCTACATGCTCAAGACCATTTTTGCAGTTATTAGATCAGTCCATCTCATTAAGGGTCTTCCTCTCTTTCACTGGCACTCACTTTCCCCTACATGCCATCTTTTACCAAGGAATTTCCTCTTCTCACAACATGCCCAAAGTGTGTGAGACCAAGTTTCATCATCCTTGCCTTTGAGGAGCAAGGTTGCTCTTCCTCCAAGACATGTTTGTTTGTTTGTTTTTGCAGTCAATGGGATATTACAACCTTGCTTGCTGAAACTGAGGAGGACCTGAAGAATTTGCTGTAGAAGGTCAAAGACTGTATGTAGTCATCAATGTGGATTGAAACTCAACATCAAGAAGACAAAGATTCTCACCACTGGGCCAAATGGTAGCATCATGATAGATGGAGAAGAGATTGAGATTCAACTTGCTCAGCTCCACAATCAACACTCTTGGAACCAGCAGTCAGGAAATCAAAAGATGAAATGCATTGGGGAAGTGCTGTCAGAAACCTCTCCAAAGTGCTAAAGAAAGGACAGTGATGTCAGTTTTGAGACGAAGGAGCACCTGCTCTGGGCCATGGCCATCTCAATTACTTGCTATGCTTAAGAGAGCTAGACAATGACTAAGGTTAATAGAAGAAGACTCTATGTCTTTGAGTTGTGGTGCTGGAAAAGAGTATTGAACATAGCATGGACTGCCAAGAGAACAAATAGGTCTGTCTTGGAAAGGGTGAAACCAAGTTTTTCCTTGAAGGCAAGGATTTTGAATCTCCATCTCATATACTTGGAGCATGTGACCAGGAACAACCAGTCCTTAGAGGAGGACATCATGCTTGGAAGGGTGGAGGAAAGGGTGCAGCAAAGGAAAACCCTGGATGAGATGGACTGACACAGTAACTGGGGTAATGGGGAATGGTGTATCAAAATCCGTGAGAGACTGGCTCAGTATAGGGCAGGGTTCAGAGCTATTGTACATAGGTGTACTATGAGTTGCAGGCAACTAGATGGCACATTACAAAAATAACAATGGGATATTGAATACTCTTTCCCAGAACCACAATTCAAAGGCATCATTTCTTCTTAAGTCTTCCTTACTCATTGTCCAACTTTCGAAAGCATAAGAAGCAATTGATACCATGGTTTGAAACAGACGCACTTAAGTTTGGGTTTTTTTAATTAATTTTAATGAATGTTTACCGAGACTTTGGATTTCCATTCATTCACTGTTGCACTTTTCTCCCTGCCCAACCTCCCTCCGCCCCCCAGTTCGCTCCTCTTTGAAAAGTAAAAGAAAAATTCTTTCATTGCTTTACAATCCCTCCCCTCAAGTCCACTCCACTATGCAGCCTTTGTTCTGGACTCCTGTCATGACAAAAATACCTAATCAAATATCCCTTTTAAACAGTTCTCTCCCTCATCTGTTTCAATGCAATATACATAATTTATTCCATCTTTTTCAGTCTCCCCTCACAGTCCCATTTTACAACAGTGGCACTATGTCTTTTGTGACTGAGATATTTCACTCAGCATAATGTCCTCCAGGGTCACCCATTTTGAATATTTCATTAGTTCTTTGTTTTTCAATGCAGCATAGTATTCCATTGTCTGAATATATCACAGCTTCTATCCATTCATTTGTTGATGGGCACTTAGGTTGTTTCCAACTCTTTGCTATTGTGAACAAAGCCGTGATAAACTTGGGTGTGCAATGTCTGTGTGGGTGGCAGTTATGGTTTATTTGGGGTGTATTCCCAGTAGTGGAATTGCTGGGTCAAATAAGATTTCTATTTTCAAGTTTTTGAGAAAGCACCATATAGCCTTCCTTAGTGGTTGCACCATTTTACACTCTCACCAACAGTGAATAAGGGTTCCAGTTTCTCCACAACCTCACCAGCATTTATTGTTTACTGTTCTGTTAAATTTTGCTGTTCTTACTGGAGTGAGATGATATCCCATAGTTGTTTTGAGACACACTTGTTTTAAATTACTCTTTAGCACTTTAAAGAGGTCCTTAACACCAGATTTTCCCAATGCAACACATTCTTTGATTTCTTGAATGCTGCTACCGTAAATGTAGCCAAGAAAATGAAATTATTAACAACTTCAATCTTATCTCTATCTATGATGATACTGCCCATTGGCCCATTTGTGAGAATTTTTTATTTTCTTGATGAAATGTAACCCTATTGAAGATCTTTTTTTTAATTTTTTTTATTTTAA
>NW_006400784.1:0-3281 GCF_000299155.1 Elephantulus edwardii | reverse complement strand
CCACACCCCTCCCACCACCCCAAGTACATTCCACTATGCAACCTTAATTGTGGACTCTTGTGATAACTATATACCCTATTATATATCACTTTTAAAATATTCTCTCCCTCTTTCCTTTCTACAAGCTAGATTGTGTTATCTGCATAGTACAGGTTGTTGATGAGTCTTCCTCCAATCTTGATGCCCCATTTTTCTCCAGAGAGCCTAGCTTCTTGAGGAATCATTTAGCGTAGAGATTGAATAGGTATGGAGGAAGGATACAACCCTGATGCATACCTTTCCTGATTTTAAACCTCTAAATATTCTCTTACTCTGTTCAAACAACTGCTTCTTTTTCTATGTATAGGTTTCACATGAACATAAGTAAGTGTTATAGAATTCTCATTCTTCTCAAGGTTATCCATAATTTATTATGATCTACACAATGATGTGTCTATGCATAGTCAATAAAACACAAGGAAACATCTTTTTGGTATTCTCTGCTTTCAGCTCACTCCACTTGACTCCAGCAAAGATACCCCTAGTACCACAGCCTCTTCTGAATCCAGCTTGGATTTTTGGTTGTTTCTTGTCAATGTACTGTTCATTTAAAAATAATCTTCAGCAAGATTTTACTTGCATGTGACATTAATGATATTGTTTGATAGTTTACATACTGTTGGGTCATTATTTTTTTAAATGTAGGAACACCTACAACCAGGAGGGAGTAAAAAATAGATTAATAAGAACTTCTAAGAATCAAATCCCTATGCACATCAAAAAACTTATCAAATTCCTTTTCTGCATCAATTGCTAAGATCATATGGTACTTGTTATTTGCTTTGTTAATGTGGTGAATTAAGTTGATTGTTTTTCTTTGTTTTTCATTTTTAAAAAATATTTATTTATTTTAAATTTCAAGGAACATCTACAGAGATTTTGCAATTCCATTTATTCATTGTTGCACTTTTCTCCCCATCCACCCCACCCCCACCCCCGTTTGCTCCTCTCCTTGAAAAACAAAAGTTGATTGTTTTTCTTAAGTTGAACCATCCTTGCATGCCTCTTATGAATCCTACTTGGTCATGGTGAATTATTTTCTTTATGTGCTTTTGGATTCTATTGGCTGGGATCTTATTAAAGATTTTTGCGTCTATGTTTATCCGAGATACTGGCCTGTAGTTTTCTTTTTTGGTAATTATCTTTGCCAGGGTTTGGTATTAGGGTTATGCTTGTGTCATAGACTGTCTCTGAGAGTGTTCCTTCATTTTCTGTTTTTTTTTTAAATAATTTAAGTAGAATTGGTGATAAATCTTCTCTGAATATTTGGTAGAATCCAGCCATGAAGCCTTCTGGTCCAGGGTTTTCTTTGTGGGGAAGTTTTTTTATGACCTGCTCAATTTCTCCTTTTGTGATGGGTCTGTTCAAGTGTTTTACAACTGACTGTGTTGGTCTGGGTAGGGCATGAATTTCAAGGAATTTGTCCATTTCCTCTAAGTTTTCAAATTTATCAGAAGCTTTTCATAATATTCTGATATTATAAATTTAATTTCCTCTGGATCTGTTGTGATACAACTCTAATTAATTGAGTTATGAGTGTCTTCTTTTTTTTCTTTTACTAAAAATGACTGGAACAATGCACCACCAGAGAACTGCCAGATGTGCAGGCTGGGTTTAGAAGAGATCGTGGCACTAGGGATATTATAGCTAATGTTAGATGGATCTTGGCAGAACTCTGAGAGTACCGGAAGAATGTCTATCTGTGCTTCATTGACTATGTGGATTACAACAAGATGTGGCTGACTCTAAGAAGAATGGGAATCCCAGAACATTTGATTGTGCTTATGTAAAATCTATACTTGGACCAGGAGGCAGTCATCAGAACAGAGCAAGGAGACACTGCATGGTTCAAAATCAGAAAAAGGTGTCCACAAGGGATGTGTCCTATCTCTATACCTTTTCAGTCTGTATACAGAACAGATCATCTGGGACCCTGGGCTGCATGAGGAGAAAAGTGGCATCAGGATTGGTGGAAGATTCATCAATAACCTGTGTTATGCAGATGACACATCCCTGCTAGCTGAACCTGAGGAGGACCTGAAGCACTTACTGTAGAAGGTCAAGGACTGCAGCCTGAAATATGGATTGAAGCTCAACATAAAAAAAACAAAGATTCTCACCACTGGGCCAATTGGCAGCATTAGTATAGATGGTGAAGAGATTGAGTTAGTTAACAGTTTTGCTTGGCTTTACAGGCAACAATCTTGGTACCAGCAGCCAGGAAAACAAGAGACTAATTGCATTGGGAAAGTCAGCTGTGAGGGACCTCGCAGAGTACTGAAGAGAAATGACATCAGGCTGGAGACTAAAGGCGCACCTGATCTGGGCTATAATCTTCGCAATTGCATGCTATGCATCGGAGAGCTGGACAGGGACTAGGGATGATAGAGAATTGACGGCTTTGAGCTGTGGTGCTGAAGAAGAGTGCTGAATATACCATGGACTGCTTAAAGAACAAATGGGTTTGTCCTGAAGGGGGTGAAGCTGGGCAGCTCCTTGGAGTCAAGGACTCTGAAGCTTCATCTGACATACTTTGGACATGTTGCAAGAGGGACCAGTCCTTGGAGAGGGACGTCATATTTGGGAGAGTGGAAGGACGGCGCAGGAGGGGAAGACCCTTGACAAGATGGGTTGATTCAGTGATTGGGGTAGTGGGAGTAGGTGTGTTGGAGACAATGAGGTTGGCACAGGATAGAGCAGAGTTTAGGGCTGTCGTACATAAGGTCACTATGAGTCGCAAGCGACTCCATGGCACATAACAACAACAATAAATTTAACAATGGTTTGTCAATTTTATTGACCTTTTAAAAAACAGATAAAGGTTTTGTTGATGGTTTCAATTGTTTTTCTGTTTTCTATCTCATTGATTTCAGCTTTTGTTCTTATAATTTCCTTTTTTTCTAGAGGCTGTGTGGTTAGATTATTGTTATTTTTCTATATGATTAATTGAATGGATTGAGGAATTGTAGTGGTACATTCACACAATGGAATACTATGCAGCGCTCAAGAGCAATGGTTTTTTTAATTATACTAGTTTATTTTTTTTATTAAATTTTATTAGTTTTAATGAACATTTACAGGGATTTTGGGTTTTCATTCCATCATTACTGCACCATTTTCTCTACCCTCCTCCCCAGTTTGTTCTTCTTCCCCGCCATCCGAATGTCTGGTTTTTGTTTGTATTAAATTTTATTAGTTTCAATGAACACTCACAGGGATTCTGGGCTTTCACTCCTTCATTG
>NW_006400783.1:14078-14614 GCF_000299155.1 Elephantulus edwardii | reverse complement strand
GGAGAAGGCCCTCTGGGAGATAGATTGATTCGCTGACTGGGACAATCTGGATGAGTGTGTCAGAGACAGTGAGATGGGCACAGGACAGAGCAGAGTTTAGGGCTGTTGCACATAGGGTCGCTATGAGTCACAAGCGACTCGATGGCACAAAACAACAACAGGAACAATATGTATTACTTGCAGAAAAAAAATAGAAAGTTCATATTTCTGATAGCCATTATAAAGACCGCTCTTCCAGAGACCGTGCTGAGTAGATCAATCTCTTTCTCATGTTCAGCAGTGGAAGAGGTACCTTCTTTTGGCTCCAGATAATACAAGATTTGTCTGCTAGGTACCGTTTACCACATGTGCCCAGATACCAGCCCTTTTTTAGGTTCTTGGAAATCGCCTTCTTTGTTGTGGGTCCCTTATGTTATTCCTCTGATTGTTACCACCTTCCCCCTTGTTCTCTTTCCTCTTTCAAATTGTAAATGTTTGGACACAGTTCTGATGATATGCTACACGCCTGGAGGAGAATTCTCTGACAGAGCCATCTA
>NW_006400783.1:13416-13978 GCF_000299155.1 Elephantulus edwardii | reverse complement strand
TAATGATACTGCCCACAGAGTGTGGACACATGGTAAACCCAGTTAAGGTTTGTGGTGATCTTTGCACTGATGGTATGGTGGTCATACTAGGAAGAACTCCTTAGGAACATCCACCGACTTGACACATTTCCTCTGGTCACAGGACAGGATTGTACCTCCTTGTCCCCTTAAACTTGAGTACAACCAGTACTCTGAGTGGGAAAGTCCCAAATGTCACTTCTGGGCACAAATCTTTAGGCATCGGTGGTTAATTCACTAAGTCCCTAGCCTGCGTCATAGCCTTGGGTCCTAGTGCACTTACAGCTGACGTACTAACATGTCTGAGACACAGCTTTTTTTTTTTAAGTCATCAAGATTTTGACAAGGCTAGTTATCACAGCAAAATCGTGTGCATTCTGACCGGCACGCTGTAAAAGCATGGTCCTGAATCTAGAATGGACTTTAGATGTCAGCTTATGTGACTAATCTTGGAGGATGTCGTCTTTATTGATTTGGATGTCTGGACCACAGAGATTTGGGGAAATGTTTGGATACTGAACATGGTGACTCCTTTGTGGACCTG
>NW_006400783.1:9509-10836 GCF_000299155.1 Elephantulus edwardii | reverse complement strand
TCTTCAAACCTTATGATGCACTTCTCAGAAGAGATAAACCATTGTTTTGTTTGTTTTTTAAATCTTATTAATTTTCATGAACATTTACAGAGATTTTATATTTACATTCACTCATTGTTGCACTTTTTTCTTTACCCCCTTCTCTCCCCCCCCAGTTCGCTCCTCTCTTTGAAAAGCAAAACATATACTTCGTTACACAATCCCCCCCACCCCTGCCCCTGCCCCAAATGCACTCCACTATGCAACCTTAATTCTGGTCCATTGTTTTTGTAACTTCATCTGACTCGTCTGTGAACTCTCAGAAAACATGAACAGTTGTCCTGAATTTCAGTGTTGAGCAACAAAACACAAAAGAGTACATTTATGTGACAGCAAAAACTAAAGTATGCTGTTAGAAGTCAGGATCATAGTTACCCTTGAGGGCAGGATGATGGGATTGTGATTAGAAGACGCTCCCCAAATTGCTTCTTTTACTGAGTCCTGGGTACATGATATGTATTGTTTGTGAAAATATCTTGAGCTTTACTACTGACCAGATACTGTACTCTTTTTCTGCGTTGAATATGGTACTTCATTTAAAATTGAAAGTCTTTATTCATATTTGTGTGTCTTGCAGCACGTTGATGCTCTAAATAAAATCTTTAGGGTGTCAGATGATGTAAAGTTATTTCTCTGGATACTGGGAAATAATTTCCCACAGGTAGCGTCCGATTTATATGTGCAAAACTTTCAATATTTCTTTTTCATTATTCTAGTAAATTGTGTCTTAAATGGATTTGGAGTAAATGTTTCTGGAATAAATAATTGTCATGTTAGTTCAGCAAACATTTAGTAGCAATTTCTTGTGACTAAGTGCTAGGACTGTAAGCTGTGTACAATAATTATGATGCCATTTCTCCCCTCAAGAAATGTGCAGTTTACCAGGTTAAAGTACACGCATGATTAGACAGTAAGGCTTATAAGGTAAAAATTACACCAGGAGGGGACTCACGCCTTAGAATAATCAACCCTACAAAATCAAAAGGACATTATTTTCCCTTTATTTTGACAGTACATGGGGATGCTCAGTTCTCTTCTCGAGCATGTCAGCTCAGTGGCATCTATTCTGTCATTCTTATTCATTGTCCAACTTTCAGATTCATAAGAACTAATTGAAAAACTATGGCTTGGATCAGGAACACCTTAGTTTTTAAGTGACATCCTTGCTCCTTACTTGACAGCAAGTTTTCCCAGTTTCAATACTTCTTTTGATTTCTTGATTGCCAATACTAAGGGTGTTAATTGTACATCCAAGTAAGACAAAATCATTGAGAACATCAGTCTTTTT
>NW_006400783.1:5257-7682 GCF_000299155.1 Elephantulus edwardii | reverse complement strand
GAGAAGAAGAACCAGAAGTCAGCTCACTCCATTGCCCGGCTGCAGAAGAAGCTCGATCGGTATCGAAGAAGGCTCAGGGAGATCGAAGAAACTGGAGCACCCAGGAGCTCCAAGGACATTTCCAAAGACAACCTCAAGGACATGCAGCACACTCTGCAAGATGCCCACTCCAAGCCCCGAACTGCTCCCCACAGCCTGGAGAGCAGTAAGTCGGCCATGCTGGGGGTGTCGCTCAAGTCCCGACACTGTTTTTTCATTTCCCTTGGTCCCTTGATTTGTTCTAGCCTGATTTTTTTTATATGATGTGCAGCAATTCAAATATTTAAGAAAGTATGCATATAAGTGAGGTTAAAAGGATTTAAGGATAAATGACTGACAGCACGAAAGCTTGTGGAGGAGCGAATACTAAAATTCATTTATAATATAAAGCATTAATATATTATTATGAAAGGGCGAAAATATGAAATGTTTTCTGTATCAGGCGTAACATCAGGTTCATTTCTGATCTCATTAAATTCCAGTGGGAATTTCCTCCAATGAGAATCCTTTCCGAAAGGTTCATTTACCTGCCCAACTTTAGGTGGACAGCTGAGATTGATCAGGTCTTCCTGATCCTAGGAATCACGGGGTGGCATGGAAGCACTTGACTACTAACAGGGTTGGTGGTTGAGAACTACCCAGAGACACCACAGAGGATAAGTGTAGAGAACCGCTGTTCAAAGGCCGTAACCCTGTAAACCCTGATGAAGGCAGGGGGCCAGCAGCAACACGGATTTTGGGTTTTCCTCACTTTCTGTCCCAGGTGATTTCTAGCTTTGGAGACCCAAAGGAAGGTCTGCCACAGTTGGTTCTGACTTGACTGCAATAATATATGTATCAAGCCAGCCCCCTAGCTCTCTCACCACAGCCTGGTCAGAACTGACTCATGGCTGACAGTCCAGCGAGTTTGCAGAGGCTGTAAATCCCCACAGAGGAGATTGATTGCCCATCTTTCTTTTTCGGAGCAAGATGATGAGTTCAGATTTTTTGCCTTTGGGCTACCCATGAGGCCACCAGTGGGCTATATATGACACCCATTCCTGTCCCTTTAGTAAGGTGCCCCCATGAGCTGTCACTTCTGTATCCTGACTCTGGGGTTTTTCCCTTCTTTCTCTGAGCTTTGACCTGTATAATCAACTGAGGTCTGGATAGGCTACAGGAACCTAAACCACATCTTATCTAAAGCCGACTGCCCCTCCCCAACTCCTGTTTCCCCTCAGGTGCCTATCATGCAAATGATCTTATCAGTGGGAGTTTTCTGTGATTCCTGCCTTCTCCTTAATCTTCACATATCTCAAAACTCAAACTCACTGCCCTGAGCTGACAGACCTTTAGCAGCTTTCCAAGCTGCAAGTACTACAGGAGGAAACTACCCATCGTTCTCCACTAGAGGCGCTGGTGACAACTTGTGGAGCCAACTTCAGGTTAATAGGGCAACTCCCTGTGGACTACACCCCCGGGGCTTCCTAACATCCACAGCTTCTTGGTATGAAATACTTCCTGATTCTGTGTCCTTCATCTCCCTCAGACACTGTTTTTTCATTTCCTGCTGCCACCCTACCCACACATTCACCACTCCTTGTCAGGCTCCAGGTTACTCTGCCAAAAACACGTTTTCCATCTGTGGGTTGGTTCCATCTTGGTGGCACATAGCAAGCCTATGACAGCAGATCTGAGGCCTGTCCTGCACCATCCTCATGATAATTTCCCTGTCCACGCATGTTAAAGTCACTGT
This sequence comes from Elephantulus edwardii, assembly GCF_000299155.1. Taxonomy (NCBI): domain Eukaryota; kingdom Metazoa; phylum Chordata; class Mammalia; order Macroscelidea; family Macroscelididae; genus Elephantulus; species Elephantulus edwardii. Next base: position 5,908 of record NW_006400783.1, on the reverse strand, counting down.
CGGTCCACCTCATTGGGGCCTTCCTCTCTTTCTGTCACCCTCCACGCTTTACTGAATGATGTCTTTTTCTAAGGACCAGCCCCTCCTGACAGCATGCCTAAAGAATGTGGGAGAGCATTTCACCCTGATTAGCTCTCTTGAGCACTCTGGTTGTACTTGCTCCAAGACACACTTGTTCTTTTGGCTGTCTGTGAAATACTCAGTTCTCTTCTCAGATACCACAATTCATAGGCAATCTGTTCTTCTGTTGTCTTCAATCATTGTCCAGCTTTCAGGTTCATAGGAAGTACTGGAAAACACACGGCTTGCATCAGATATCCCTTTTTCTTTAAACTGACATCAGTGCTCTTTAGTAGCCTGGCAAAATTTTCCCTTTTCAAAACCCTTGTCTCTTTTCACTCCACCTTCAACACAGAGTTAAATCAATACTGCTTCAGGCATATAACAATTTTGAGATCTTTGCACTAATTATTTAATGGCAAGAAACCCTTGGTCCCTTGGATTGTTCTAGCCTGATTTTTTTTTTATATGAGTTGCACCAATTCAAATATTGGAGAAACTATGCATATAAGGGAGGTTAAAAGGTATTTAAGGATAAATGACTGACAGCACAAAAGCTTTTGGAGGAGCGAATACTAAAAGTCATTTATA
>NW_006400783.1:2864-4753 GCF_000299155.1 Elephantulus edwardii | reverse complement strand
CAGCCCCCTAGCTCTCTCACGACTGCCTGGTCAGAACTGGCTCATGGCGGACAGTCCAGCGAGTTGCAGAGGCTGTAAATCCCCACAGAGGAGATTGATTGCCCATCTTTCTCTCTCGGGGGAAGCTGATGAGTTCAGATTTTTTGCCTTTGGGCTACCCATGAGGCCACCAGTGGGCTATATATGACGTCCATTCCTGTCCCTTTAGTAAGGCGCCCCCATGAGCTGTCACTTATGGATCCTGACTCTGGGTGTTTTCCCTTCTTTCTCTGTGCTTTGACCTGTATAATCAACTGTGGTCTTGATAGGCTACAGGAACCTAAACAGGATCTTATCTAAAGCTCACTGCCCCTCCCTAACTCCTGTTTCCCCTCAGGTGCCTACCATGCAAATTATCTTATCAGTGGGACTTTTCTGTGATTCCTGCCTCCTCCTTAATCATCTGCATTACTCAAGTTGTTGATGAGTCATTCTCCAAACCTGTTTAGAGTTTTAACTTCAGTGTAGGATTTATGACTCTGCAGGTTGTGTTCAGATTCCACAGAGACCTGTGTCCAGTCTTCTGAGGAAATAGATTCTAGAGTACTGGTAGAGAAAGTGGACCAGAGTTAGTATGTCTTTGATTCAAAGCCTGCCTCCTTACATCTCAATGTCTAGACATTATGTGGACATAACGTGCTGTTTGCTGAATGTGTTGCTATTGTTGTTTGCTGCCTAGTTGCGTAGTGTCTCAAGAGGACAAAGCGGAACTACACCGTACGGTTTTCCTAGGCTGGGGTCTTACTAGGAGCAGACCACCAGATGTCTTCCTCTGTGGTTTTAACCCACCAATCTCTCAGTCCAAGCACTTAACCATTGTACCCCCGCCCCCTGGGCCACTGGCGTGTTGGTAAGACTCCAACAAGGTGACGTTACATGAAGCCTCCGCAGTGCCTGGCACACAGGGTGCCTTTTCCCTTTGACTCATAGCTGGTCACCACCTTGTCACAACCCTCACTGCTTTTTTTGCAGTTCTTTCGTTCACATGGCCTGTGAGTGAGACACTCTTTCACGTTAGTCTTTTCACAATAAATTACTGTGGTTGTGGTTGGAGTTTGTTTACATTTCCAAGCATTGTGGGTATACTACTCAGTTATTAACGTTAATCTTGCACCTTTTATTCTGTCACATCTGTTTGATGATTCCATTAAGGAAATCATTTTTTTATGTTAATGGATGCACCTGGTGGAATGTTTTTTCCTTTCTACCCATCTTGCACCTTTTATTCTGTCACATTTGTTTGATGATTCCACTAAGGAAATCATTTTTTTATGTTAATGGATGCACCTGGTGGAACTTGATTTCCTTTCTACCCCTCCTTCTGCTCTCCTTTGGTTGAATGATTTAATTCTGAATTGGCCACCTTTCCCAGGATTGTAAAACTCAGAATGGATCATGGAAGGCATCCTAGATGTTACCTGACAACTTTCAGAAACCAAGACTGACTCTTTCTTGTTGTTTTCACCTTGACAACCAATAGTTAACTACCTGATTAGAAGATTGGATGCTCTGGGAGCCCTGCCTCTCACAGTCAATCTCTGGTGAATGTAGGAAGGAGCCAGGCTGTCCTGCATTCAATTGGACAGGATAGTCGGGGTTTTTATCTGGTGACTACTTTCCGTTGGGAAATCTAGAAAATAAAATACGCCTGTTATGTGTTACCACGTCTGTCTGAATTCCAGTTTTAAAGTCCTCCTTTTCTGTCTCCTGTAGGTAGAACGTCATGACATGAATGCCTTAAGCCTGCCCCTGAACATACGCCGAGGGGGCTCAGACACCAACCTCAAGTTTGACATCCCTGACGGCATCCTGGACTTTCTCAAGGTCAAAGTCAATGCAGACAGGCTGAA
>NW_006400783.1:2331-2738 GCF_000299155.1 Elephantulus edwardii | reverse complement strand
TCGAACAAAATGGAGCCCCCAGGAGCTCCAAGAACAGTTCCAAAGACAATCTCAAGGACATGCAGCACACCCTGAAAGATGCCCACGCCAAGCCCCGAAATGCTCCCCATAGCCTGGAGAGCAGTAAGTCGGCCATGCCGGGGGTGTTGCTCAAGTCCCGAGAATTTGCCAACTTGATCCGGAGTAAATTTGGCAGTGCTGACAACATCGCTCATTTAAAAAACTCCCTAAAAGAGTTTAGGCCAGAGACCAGTGCCAGGGCCTACGGAGGCAGCACCACCATTGTAACCAAACCCAAATACGGCAGCAATGACGAGTGTTCCAGTGGCACGTCGAGCTCTGCCGACAGCAAGTGCATCAACATGATCCTGGCCTTCATGGTGGTCCTCTTGTTGGGCGTGTGCACC
>NW_006400783.1:0-550 GCF_000299155.1 Elephantulus edwardii | reverse complement strand
TGATGGTAGTGGGTACTGAAAAGATGCTCTGAGGGAGTAGTATGACCACACTCCGAGTACCATGCAAACAGCCAAAAGTTGGTTAACATCTTTAGTTAACATGTTAGTTAATCTGTTTAGGTGATACCACTCACTCACTGTCCTCAGCCCAAAAGGTACTTGTCTTTATGTCATACAAAACAAAAAAGGAAACCAGCAGATTCCACGGCAGCACTGCTATTGTACCCCTCCTCCTACTGCAGAGGCCTGTTGGTGTGCATATTCTTCCAGAAAACTTCAAATCACCAGGATTCAAATTAAGTGCAATATTTTTGGCAAATAGATGCTCTTAGGGAAATCTCCTGGAAAAAAATGTGACCGAGCGTGCCATGATTAGAGCGAATCGAATAGTGTTTAGTATAAACTGGGCGTGCCTGAGCTTCATACACTTTTTAAGTGTGCAATCCAGTAGCTTTTAATATATCCACAAACTTGTACAACTTTCAACTCTATATAATTTCAGATTCAAGTTTTTTAAAACAATAAACAATTTCCATGAAATATTTATACA
>NW_006400782.1:13183-13745 GCF_000299155.1 Elephantulus edwardii | reverse complement strand
ATCCATTCTCCTCAAACGACTCCTTCTTGACTGTTGAGTTTCCATCTGTGGGCTCTATCACCATCAGTCTCCTAATCATGATCACATGGACTTTCTTTTTTTTTTTTCTTTTTCTCTTTTTAAACAGCTTTACACATGGACTTTCGAGTCATGATGGGGTCTCCTCTTCCCTGCACAATCCTTCCCCTACTTTCGAATCAACCACGACACCCTGTCCTTTCTCTGCAGTGCTCCCAGGATTCTCCTGCGATTCCCATAGAAACCAGTGCTTCAGCCCCTTTTCCATTTCCTCTTCCTAGGTTTTGCTAGAGCTTTCTATTTGGTCTCCCTTAATCAAATTTTCCTCTTAGATGGCTTTACACATAGATTCTAAAAGAACTCTCTTGTTTGAAGCAGTTCTCTTTCTTGCTTGAAAATGTTCAGTGTCTCTTCATATCTCATGGTATAGCTTGGAAACCTTTAAATTTAAGGGTTTTTTCAACTTACTTTGATTGTTTCCTAACACAATTCCTTGAAGCCAGATTGGTCTATTAAACCTTATCATTCCTACAGCCATGCCTAG